>NW_025344506.1:0-4313 GCF_016433145.1 Gracilinanus agilis
AGAGAAGAGAGATGATGAGATATGAACAAAAAAAAAACAAATTTGAGGGTCAATGAGGTGAAGGATGCTTGAGATGATACAGTGAAGATCAGAAAGATGCAGCTGAGTAAGTGGTGGTGTAGAAAAATAGATAAATAAAGGTAATGGAGACACCAGGGATGTTATAAGTCCAAATGATTGTGGGTACACACACACTGGGTTGTTGGAGAGACTAGACCAGGTTGGGAGACCAGAGCAGCTAAGCTGCTCCTAACTGACAAAGGGACTGTTGACCAACTGCCACCCCTAGGCCAGAGGCTTTGAATCCAACAGACAAGGTAAAGGTTAATAACAAGTTTAATTATGTTAACTAAAAGGTGGGATAGGGATGTCTACTCTAAAACCTTAAAACCTAATGACAAGGGGCAGCTGGGTAGCTTAGTGGATTGAGAGTCAGGCCTAGAGACGGGAGGTCCTAGGTTCAAATCCGGCCTCAGCCACTTCCTAGCTGTGTGACCCTGGGCAAGTCACTTGACCCCCATTGCCTACCCTTACCACTCTTCTGCCTTGGAGCCAATACACAGTATTGACTCCAAGACGGAAGGTAAGGGTTTAAAACAAAACAAAACGAAACAAAACAAACAAAACCTAATGACAAAAACCACAGGGAAAGGGGAGGATTTCCCTACACTAACTTAGTGACCTAAACAGACAGGGCCCAAGGAGCTGTAATGGAGTCTCTGGGTGACTGCCTCAGACCTGGACCTGTCAGGCTTGAGCAGCACAGCTAAGGGCTGATGTGGCTTTGGGGTTCTCACTGTAATCCCCTGATGATCTCTGGATGCCAAGAGCCAAGGTGGTGTCAGGTACCAAGTTGAGAGGGTGTGCTTGAGACACTGTCCACCAGATCCCAAACTTTTCCTCTTCCTTTGGAACTGCACTGTAGATCTTGTCCTCTTTGCTAGATGCCACCATCACACAGGATCCCAGGAAAAATCAGGTTGCAGGGTGTCCTTTACTCTGAGATCTCCCAGGGCTAACCACAGTTTGTGCTAACCACTAATGGAGTCCCTCTCAGAGCACAAGTCACTTCTTCCTGCTCCTTCATTCCATCCTGGAATTCCCAGCTCCAGCTCCTTCCTGCTAGATATACACCTTAATTCTTAATTACTAACTAATCTAATCTTCCTCACAACAGTGGGGAGGGAAGGAGTGGATGAGGATGGGAGGCAAACACTGAGGCTGGGAGTCCTAGTGCCTGGAAGGATGGTGGTGCCCTGGGTAGAAATAAGGACCTTGGGGAGAGTTTTTGGGAAGAGATTCTATTCTCTTTTGCATGTACGTATCGATTAAGTCCTCACTGGGCCAGGTGCTAGAGATACAGATAAGCAATGAGAAGCTAGTCTGCACCCTCAGGGAGGCAGTGGGACAGTGAGGAGAGGCAGGCAGAGAGCTCAGAACTGGAATCAGGAAGATAAAATCTTGTCTTGAATACGGCCTAGTTGTATGACCCTGGGCAGGCCACTTGACCTCAAATTTCTCTAAATGGGGTTTCTATTTCTAAAATGGGGTAATAGCACCTCCTGCTCCTGAGGATGAAATGAAAGAAGATAATGTGTGAGTGGTGCTTTGTGAGCCTTAAAGCACAAGGTCCTCAGAAAGATGCTGAAACCAACTTGATCTGATTGTTAGATTTTTTAGCATCAGCTTTTGAAATTGACAAACCTAGCAAATCAGGGCTTGATTGTCATATCTTAAGAAAGTGATGGAGAAAATGTTCAATGCAGATTAAACTTAAAAATGTGTCCTATCTATATTCTCCTTTCACCTGCCTCCAGAATGGATTGTTCAAACATTTAGCAGCATATCGTAGAGGCTATTCTCTTCGTAGGATGAGGAAGTAATACCCACCCTACAGGGTAGGGGACAGCTGTTTGATGGGATGGATCTAGCAGATAGAAGGCTGACAATGGGGAGTAGGACCTCCAGGTGGAGAAGATATTAGATGACTAGAGTTCAGAAAAGCACTTACAGTTGGATCTGTGGATTTCTGAAGCATCTTCATAGAAGTGAGCGTTAAACTCAGGAAGGATTGAGATCAAGAGAAGAGAGAGGATAGAGATATAGAAGAGGGCTCAGGACAGAGCCTTGGGAACATTCAGGTTTTAAGACACCACAGGTGTGCTTAGGAAGTAGGTCATCTAGTAGGTGGGGGGCCCAAGAATGGTGGTGATGATGATGGAGGAGAGAATCACTCACTCCAAGCAACACCAATGCCTCTGGGGATGCTTAACTCAGTGAAGACAAAGAAGACTTGGGAGGAGGAACATCTTCGCTGTCTTCATGAATTTGAAGGGTGAGGAGGGGGAATTAAACTCATTCTGTTTGGTCCAAGGGGGTAGAGCTAGATAAAGTGGGTAGAAGTCTCAAAAGGGCAAACCAAGGTTACATGTAAGGAAAACCTTCTACTTGTGAGAGCTGTCCCAGAGATTATAAGCCACCCGGGGAAGCCTCTTATGGCTAAGGGGTTTCCTAGTGGGCCTGACAAGCTGGCCCAAGATCCCTACATGGTAAATGGATCTAGGCTGAATGAGGATAGGGATGCCTGAGTTGCCACCAACGTGTGCTGACAGCCACCAGGGCTTGTGAATGTTCAGCTCAGCTAAGCACTTGACCCCACAAACAGTGCCCGAGCCAAAGCTATCAAATGAGAAGCTGTGTTTTGTTCAGCAGCTCCTCTGGTTACTTGGCTTGGGGTTAGGTTAGAGGATAAAGGTTTGTAGTAAGGATATTTATTGGTATTGGGGTGGATAACACCGAATGACTACGATTTAGGTAAAATCCCCTTTCCCCTTTGGCTGTGATTATTCACTTGCTCTTGGAATGAAAGCAGCCTTCACTTGAGGTATATTTCAAAGGGTTTAATGCCATAAACTCAAAGGGGTAGGACTCAGGATAAGGAAAGTGGTGTTGGGGATGGCTATGCTTAACCTAATGGAGTTAGATTGGGCTAATCAATAAGTAACAAGTTGGCAGCTGGCTGGAGAGGCTTCTCTCCCTCCCAGACCCTGGTCAGACGCTGCCCTGCCGTGGTCTAGACCAGGTGAAAGGAAGGGATGGTGATAGTCTTCTTAAAAGCAGGTGTTGATGTTTATCTCTCAGCCTTGTTCAGTAACAAGTGAATTGATATTATGAGACAATCAGGTACAGGTGCTGGATATACAGGTCTATTGGCCTGTCCACCCTTCACCACCCATGAGCCCTTCTCAGAAAAATGAGACCCTCAGGTCTTCTGCCCCTGGCCTTTTATAGTGGTGGCAGCAACTGTCTTTTGCCCTTGGCTCATGTCGTCTGGATAAATTCTAAATTCTTTAACCAACGATCTGTCACTCAAGCTGGTCTCCATCTTCTTCCTAGAGGTTACCTGTTACAATGGTCAGCCAAAGGCCAGATTAGCTGCCCATCGAGCTCCCTTCTGATTCAGAGCCCATGTAGGTGACCCAAATGACAGACTTCTGTTCAATTCAACAAGCTTGTGGGCAGAGCTTACTTTGGGTAAGTTGAGGAGCTGGATAGGAAATGTGGAGTCTATAGTCTAGTTGTGGAAAAAACCTCTATATTTAACACTTTTGTATGGGAAATTAGTGGGATAAAGTGCTCCAGATTGGAAGCCTGAGGACCTGGGTTCAAATCCCATTTCTGATATTTTTACTACCTGTATGACCCTGGTAAGAGCCTTGATCCTGAGATCACAGAAGCAGATATTTAGACCCAGAGTTCTCAGAGGTCATCCAGTCTGATCCCTTCATTTTATACTTCCAAAAGAATAATTGAATTTTTTTAAACATTTATTAATATTCATTTTTAACATGGTTACATGATTCATGCTCCTCCTTTCCCCTTCAACCCCCCCCCCCCGCGCCCCCCCTACCCATGCGCATTTCCACTAGTTTTGTCATGTGTCCTTGATCAAGACCAATTTCCAAATTGTTGGTAGTTGCATTGGTGTGGTAGTTTCGAGTCTACACCCTCAGTCATGTCCACCCCGACCCATGCGTTCAAGCAGTTGTTTTTCTTATATGTTTCCTCTCCTGCAGTCCTTCCTCTGAATGTGGGTAGCATCTTTACCATAAATCCCTCGGAATTGTCCTGGGTCATTGTATTGCTGCTGGTTCAGAGGTCCATTACATTCGATTTTACCACAGAATGTCAGTCTCTGTGTATAGAGTTCTTCTGGCTCTGCTCCTTTCGCTCTGCATCAGTTCCCGGAGGTCTCTCCAGTTCGCCTGGAACTTCTCCAGTTTATTATTCCTTTTAGCACAATAGTATTCCAT
>NW_025344507.1:0-6552 GCF_016433145.1 Gracilinanus agilis
ATATATATATATATCCTTGATCATTCAAGTATAGATAAAGAAGTGAACAAGTATATATCATTGATCCTTGATCATTCAAGTAGAGATAAAGAAGTGAACAAGTAAGGTCCAGAAAAACTTTCCAGAAGAGATGACACATAAATGGGTCTTGCAGAAAGCCAGGGATTCCGAGACACACAGGAGAGGAGGGGGTATATATTCTAGGCAGGCTGTGCAAAGGCTAGGTATAAGGAACACAGTTCAAGAACAGAAAAGTACACTAATATGTATAAAGGAGAGTAAAGTGGTATAAGCACAGATAGGTATACCGGCTAGAGTCAGACTGAGAAGGCTTTTAAAAGCCAAGCTGAGACATATATATTTAATCCCAGATGTTCTGGAGCAAAAGAATAAGTTTAAGAAGATTATTTTAGTAACTATATAACTACAGAAAGTAAAAATAAAAGTCATGAACACAAGTTAAGAGATGATCTCAATAGTCTAAGCAACGAATGATGAAGACCTGGAGTAGATGGCTTTGTGAATAAAAAACAAATTGCAAGAGATACTGTAGAAGTAAAATTAACAAAATCTGGCCACTTATTAGATAAGGAATGAGAAAGAAGAATCAAGGATGAGTATGAAGTTGAGAATATGAATGGAAAAATATAATGATGTTTTGAGATTTTTTTGAGACACCAACAGGACATCTAGTTGGAGATATAGTAAAGAGATTAAGGGTAGATATATAGATCTGGGAGTAATCTGCACAAAGATAATTGAACTTATGGGAGTGCATTAAATCCCCAAGAAGATTAAAAAAAAAAACCTATTTGTCATTAAAGTGTTTTACAATAATGTGCAAGTCAAAGTTTACAGCCTGATTACTTCACAAGTACCCTTTACAAATGTTCTTTTCCAGGCAAACTGAACTACCAGGTTCCATTCATCCTTCTCTTTTCCATCTCTTAAAATCTCACACTCCCTGTAAGACTTAGTTCAGGTGCCTCCTCCTCATTTGAGGGTATTCTGTATTTTCTCAGTGTTTGGCAGTCTTGCTCTCCGATTATTTTATATCAATGATGGGCATTTTTGAGCTTGGTGTGTCAAAATTCACCAAAAAACCAAGCATAACTCAGGTGGTATGTCACTTTGAGGAAAAAAACAAAATTTGGGGCAGCTAGGTAGCTCAGTGGAGTGAGAGTCAGGCCTAGAGACAGGAGGTCCTAGGTTCAAACCCGGCCTCAGCCACTTCCCAGCTGTGTGACCCTGGGCAAGTCACTTGACCCCCATTGCCTACCCTTACCACTCTTCCACCTATGAGACAATACACCGAAAGTACAAGGGTTTTAAAAAAAAATTTCACAATATTTTTAGTTTAAGTAACAAAAATGTATAATTGTAACATATAACTGTATTTAACAAACCAAAATAGGTAAATTAATATAGGTAGAATTGTCATCTATAGTGCACAGAGTGTCTATACTACACTACAGCAAATGTTTCATCCTCGGCATGCAGCCCCATACTTCTCTGTATGCAGCCGTGTGTCAGCAAAAATGGCTCTGCGTGTCATAGGTTTGCCATCACCATTTTATATATTTCCTTATTATAAAACTATTTATTGGTATCCCAATTCTCCCCAAGAAGAACAAAAAGTCATTAAGAATAGCACCAGGTAACACATGAATAACTTAGATCACATTCCTTACCATCTTGTGAGAGTGGAGGGAAGTGAAAGAAGAAGGCAATTTTGGACCTTATAATTTTAGAAAATGTATGTTGAAAATTGTTATTACGTGTAATTGGGAAAATAAAATATATGAATTTTTTTTAATTCTGACAACAAAACCAGGTCTTTTTAAAAAAATGTTGGGCTTTTAAAAAATTTTTCCAAATTAGAACTTTCTATAATGTACACAGGCTCAGTAGTGCTTGTTGAAATCTAAAGAGAAAGGGTATAGAAGTGGTCTCAGCACAGAGCTGTCGAGGGCATGGAAGATTAAAGAGGAAGTCACAGATGATAATCAGGACAATAAGTGGTCATACAGAACGGAAGAGAACAAAGAGGAGAGCAATGTCAAGAAAGCCCAAGAGGCTGAGGAGAAAATGGTCAAAAATGTCAAATGCTGCAGAGACCAAGGAAGATGAGTACTGATAATAGCCATAAGATTTATCAATTTAGCATTAATTGGTAAATTTAGAGAGAACAACTTTAAATAATATAACTTTAAATTAATAAAACCAATACCAAATTAGAAGAGATGATAAAACACTGCCTGAACTTATAGCAGTTCCCAACCTATCTGTTTAAATAAGCTGAATTCTCCAACCTTTCAGGGGAAAAAAGGAGGAAAAAAAGACTAAGATATAGTTTCTCCCTATTCCTTAGTAAAATTTAAGCAGTAGAACACAGTAACAACAAGGAAGGTGAGATAAGAAAAGTAGTTGAAATTATGGAATATTATTTGCCCTAAGAATGATGAAAGAAATGATTTCAAAAAATCTAGGAAGGCTTGTATGAACTGATGCTCAGAAATGAACAGAACCAGATGAGTAATTTATACAGTAATAACATTAAAAAGAATAACAACTTTGAAAAAATTTTAAACTCCTAGCAATGTAATAACCAACCATGATTCCTGAGGAATGATGAGAGAAAGCATGTTTCTTAAAGGTGATGGACTCGAGATGCAGAATGAAATATAAAATTGGGACATGGTACATGTGGTATTTGTTTTGCTTGACTAAACATATTTGTTACAAGGGCTTAGTTTTTTATTTTTCCAATGGGTGGGATAAATAAAAACTCGTTCATTAAAAAATAAAACTTTTTTTTTTTAAGTTGTACAGGGGAAAACAAAGTTGTGCACTAACTAGTCCAGAATCAGAGTTATAGAATCCTACTTAGAAGGAATTTCTAGTCACCCAATCCCCCTCTGAATAAGAATCTTTCCCTATACAAAATCCCTGACAAATAATATTGATATGGCCTCCAGTAGTGCTTATAGAAAGAGAAGTGATCAAGAACTATGAGAACACAGTAATCACATTATTTTTGCATCATAATCAAATGTGAATGACATACATTCAACAAAACAATGATCTAAGATTAGTCAGAAGGACTCATGATGAACAATGATGAAAACAACTGTCTATCCTCCAGAGAAAGAACTGATGGAGTCTGAATACAGATTAAGAATTTTTTTTTTAACTTTATTTTTCCTAGGACTTTTTTTTTTGTCTGTTTTTCTTCACAATGTAACTAATGTTTTCCACATGTTTTGTATGCCTACATACTTACACACACACACACACCACACCCCAATATAAAATTGTTTGCTTTCTCAAAGAGGAACCAGAGGACAAAGGGTAGGAGAGAATTTGGAACTTAAATTTTTTAAAAACATCTAAAAATTTGGAAAATTTACTTGTAGATAAAACTGGGGGAAAAAAATAAATGAGAAACAAAATATATCTGCATCAGTTAATTTAGGAAAAGCATCCTTTCTGGACTCTCTCATCTTAGTATCATATTCTGTAATTTTATGATTTTAACCTAACTCAGATACAGGCTTGACTTCATAAGTGAAAAAGTAATAATGCTTGAAAATAGGAAGTTGAGAAGACTACCTAAACCTGACCAATTTTATACTAGTAGCAATACAATTTTAAAGACACTCAGTAATTATTTTCAGGATCTCAAAGAATAGAAAAGATCATAGTACTTTTATAGAAATGATAAAGGTAGCTGTCCTATCATCAGCTACCTTTATCATTTCTATAAAATCTCTAGGGAAGTTATATGCATGCAGGGCATTTTTAATAAAAATATAGTATATTGCTCAAAAGTGGAAGAGATCTTAAAAGATCAAATCCTTAAATTTTATACATAAGGAAAACCTGAAATCGAAGAGCTTAAGGGGTTTACATATACAGCAGGTCTAAGATTCAAAACCCCCATCCAATTCCATTGATTATTCATCTATTCCACAATAAAAATGAGCAGGTTTTCAATGACTTTTCTACAGTTGATAAGGTCAAAGCACCTAGATGACAAAAAGGTATAGGAAGTTTAAGATCCAGTTGTACCTAGTATTTGTAGATTTTTTTAAAAGCCCTTACCTTCCATCTTAGAATGAATACTATGTATTGGTTCCAAGACAGAAGAATGGTAAGGGCCAGGCAATGGGGGTTAAGTGATTTGGCCAGGGTCACACAGCTAGGAATTGTCTGAGGTCAAATTTGAACCCAGGACCTCCTGTCTCTGGGCCTAGCTCTCAATCCACTGAGCCACCTAGCTGCCCCTGTGAATTATATTTAAAAGCAATTGATTCACTACAACAATAGAACCTTAAATAAAATCACAAACAAGATGTTCCCCAAGACAATACTGAAGTCCCACAAAGAAGTTCTACGCAGAAACAACAATAAAAAATTTTTATTTTGATGATTCTCAAAGATCTAACATTAAGGGAGATATAAAAAAAGAGAAATCTAATTATCCACCAAGAAGGTCTTCCTGGGTAAAGTAAAAATAGAGAAAAAGAACTCTCTGTTGATGGAAAAGTTCTCAAAGGGTTTTTCAAAAATCTCCATAATCATTCAAGAGTTTGGCCTACTAGGGGAAAATAGTATACATATTTATCCAAATTAAGTTATATTTGGATATAAAGTTTTCTGAATTTAGACATGTGAGAAAGAGAAAAAAAGAGAAAATTCTGGACAAAGCAGGATCACAACACTGTCAGTTCTGCAAAGCAGTACAGTGGTATAAATGACTATAGTTCTTCAAAGATCATCCATCATAGGGAGGATTAGTGGAATAGACTTGGGGTTAATGACATCAGCAAGACAGTGTACCATAAACCCAAAGAGCCCAACTTTTGGGACATGAATCCACTATTTGACAAAAACTGCTGGGAAATTTGGAAAACAATATGGGAGAGATTAGGTTTAGATCAACATCTCACACCCTACACCAAGATAAATTCAGAATGGGTGAATGACCTGAATATAAAGAGGGAAATTATAAATAAGTTAAGTGAACACAAAATAGTATACCTGTCAGATCTCAGGGAAAGGAAAGATTTTAAAACCAAGCAAGAGTTAGAGAAAATTACAAAATGTAAATTTAATGGTTTTGATTATATTAAGCTAAAAAGCTTTTGTACAAACAAAAACAATGTAGTCAAAATCAGAAGGGAAACAACAAATTGGGAAAAAATCTTACTCTGACAGGGGCCTAATCACTCAAATATACAAGGAGTTAAAGCAATTGTATAAAAAATCAAGCCATTCCCCAATTGAAAAATGGGCAAGAGACATGAATAGGCAATTCTCAGGTAAAGAAACCAAAAGTATCAATAAGCACATGAGAAAGTGCTCTAAATCTCTAATAATTAGAGAAATGCAAATCAAAACAACTCTGAGGTATCATCTCACACCTAGCAGATTGGCTAAAATGAAAGAAGGGGAGAGTAATGAATGCTGGAGGGGATGTGGCAAAATTGGGACATTAATGCATTGCTGGTGGAGTTGTGAAATGATCCAACCATTCTGGATGGCAATTTGGAACTATGCCCAAAGGGCTATAAAAGACTGCCTGCCCTTTGATCCAGCCATACCATTGCTGGGTTTGTACCCCAAAGAGATCATAGATAAACAGACTTGTACGAAAATATTCATAGCTGCGCTTTTTGTGGTGGCAACAAATTGGAAAAGGAGGGTATGTCCTTCAATTGGGGAATGGCTGAACAAACTGTGGTATATGCGGGTGATGGAATACTATTGTGCTAAAAGGAATAATAAACTGGAGAAGTTCCAGGTGAACTGGAGAGATCTCCGGGAACTGATGCAGAGTGAAAGGAGCAGAGCCAGAAGAACTCTGTACACAAAGACTGATATACTGTGGTAAAATTGAATGTAATGGACCTCTGTACCAGCAGCAATACAATGACCCAGGACAATTCTGAGGGATTTATGGTAAAGAAAGCTACCCACATTCAGAGGAAGGACTGCAGGAGAGGAAACATATAAGAAAAACAACTGCTTGAACGCATGGGTCGGGGTGGACATGATTGAGGGTGTGGACTCAAAACTACCACACCAATGCAACTACCAACAATTTGGAAATTGGTCTTGATCAAGGACACATGACAAAACTAGTGGAAATGCACATCGGCCGTGGGTGGGTGGGTGGGGAGTGCAGGAGGGGGGGCTGAAGGGGAAAGGTGGAACATGAATCATGTAACCATGTTAAAAATGAATATTAATAAATGCTAAAAAATAAATAAACAAATAATAAATAAATGAATGAATGAATGAATAAATAAATGAATGAATGAATAAATAAATAAATGAAAAACTGGAAAATGAGGGGATGTCCTTCAATTGGGGAATGGCTGAACAAATTGTGGTATATGCTGGTGATGGAATACTATTGTGCTAAAAGGAATAATAAACTGGAGGAATTCCATGCAAATTGGAGAGACCTCCAGGAACTGATGCAGAGTGAAAGGAGCAGAGCCAGAAGAACATTGTACACAGAGACTGATATACTATGGTAAAATC
>NW_025344508.1:0-8649 GCF_016433145.1 Gracilinanus agilis
GAGAATGCATTGGCTTCCAGCTGAGTTGCCAAAGCTGGCCATAAAATTCCCAAAGGGCTAATCATGGATGATCAATGGCAGCTCACCAATGTGGGCAACAGATATGGCCAAATGGATGCCAGGAAGGAGAAGTGGAATGAGAAGTTTTAAAGAGAAAAGTGCTTATTTGGGCTGTAGGGTTTTTAAAAAGTATTATTATTTGTGGGGTATCTGACTGGCTCCTGCCTCCTGCTAGCTTTTGGCTGGTGTTCCTGCCAGTAATCTTAACAGTAAATTCCCTCTGGCAGCAACATTTAACATTAATAAGGCTGGCTGTAATTCAACATAAGGTTAACACAGCTCTAGTATGTGACAAAGAGGTTGCCACCTAGGTGTACTTTACAATTCTCTTGGGAGCGACTTTGGGGAGGCACAGAAGGAGATATACCAATGGAGCTCCTATCAAAATGATCCCAAGGTCATAGAATCATAGATTTGGAGGTGGGAGGCCCTTAGGGGCCTGGTTCATTCAGCCACTTCATTTTCCAGATCAGGAACTGAAAGCTGTAAAGACAAAGTCATTTGGCCACAGTCACCCAGTAAGTGGCAGGAGTAGAATTTGAAACCAGGTCTTGGGACTTCAAAAGTCCAAGCTCTTACCACTGCCCTATGTTGGTTCAGGTCACAAGATCTAGAGCTGGAAAAGGCCCTTGTAGAGTCCTGAATCCAACCTCTTAATTTGACAGAGAAAAGCAAGGCCCATAGAGACAAAGTAATTGGCTCAGGGTCAGATCGGTTCAGATTCCAGCAGAGCTGGCATTCAGACCCAGATCCTGATCCTCCATGGCCAATGCTCTTTCTACTATGCCAGTCTGACTCTATTTGAAAGTTGTTAAGTACTTTGTAGTTTCTCTTTGGTCCCCGAAAGGGGTAGTAGGGGTAGACTTAGCCTTAGCCTTGTTCCGCTTGGCCCCGAAGGGCAGAATCGGGAACTCTGAGTTAGACATACAAAAAGCAGATTTGTTGTCAGCAAACCCTTCCTATCTGATGGAGCTGTCCAAAAGAGAAAAGGGCTGCCTAGGGGGACAGCAGGTATCCCTCCGCAAGAGGTCTTCAAATAAAAACTGGGAAGACCTGCCCTGTCTGTCGGTCTGTGTCTCGTTCTCTCTCACCTAACTTCTCAGTCTCCTCCAGGCAACCTCTCTGAGCCTCAGTCTTCTCATCTGTAAAATGGCTGGGTGACCATAAGCCAATGAAACAAACAAGCAGCACCTCCTTCATGGGTCTAAGGAGCTAAGTTCTCGAAAGTGCTTTGCAAACCTTCAGGTGCTAGAAGAATGTGAGCTGGTATGAGAGTATTCTCATTATTGTTGTTTGAGGGGATGGATTTCCTCTGGAAAAAGTCTGAGGCTAGGATAAGTCCCTAATCTGCTTGTCCATGGGGGGTCGGGGGAATTCCGTAAGGGAAGCCCTAGCCCAGGGGTTCTTAACTGAAGGTCTATTATTCCATGGAACTTGGAAAGGAAAAAAATACATCTTTAATTCAGCTTAATTGGTTTCCTTCGTAATCCTATGCATGTTATTTTATGCATTTAAAAGCATTATTCGGAGAAGGGGGCCATAGGCTTCCCCAGGCTGCTGCTCAGGGGGGTACAGGGGATTTCTGCCAGGCCTTTTCTATTCATTTATCTTCCTGAGTCTTGGAGAGTTGATAATCTGCTCTAGCGTTTCACAGGCCTTTTTGTAGAGCAAAAAAGTTTTCCCTTGACAGCAGCACAGACATGCATCTCTCAGGCAGGAAAGTGGTTTTCTTTGCATGGTGCCTCTAATCATCAGAAACCCCCATCTTCTTCGGCCTCCCCGTCTGAGTGGAGGAACAAGAGGCTGTTTCCCAACTTAACCCCATGATCCGCTTTAAATTAGACGAAAACCAGCTCTTGACCATCCATTAACAGCCAAATAATAACTTTAAAGAAAGAGAAGCTGGAGAGTCGGAACGTGTAAATTGCGATTAAATTCTACGATCCGGGACCAGTTTAATTAAAACCTTGTGAAATTTTCATTTAGTAAAAGGCACGAGAGATGAATGCCGTCGATTTCGCTGGGTCTTTGACTTTGGTGAATTTGAAATAAAGCACATTACACCCATTAAATGGGAGTGAATTTGAAATATAATCAAACACCTCAGACATCTAGATAAAACCTCTGAAAATAACTAAAGAAAATGGTTAGAGAAGTCTGTAATTTCCCATGTGGGCATCATTTTCATTCTCAAAAGATACTTCATGTGATTTCTTTTAATGGGGTGAAGCAAGAAGTTCCTCCTTTGGTCATGATGAACATTCCAGACCCACTGGACCAGTGGAAAACACTACCCGTGGATCGTGGAGGCAATAGAGAGTAGGAGGAAGAGCGCTGATTGGAGTTCAAGACTGCCACTTAACCAGGTGAATGATGTTGAGCCAGCCACCTAAACTCCCTGGGCCTCAGTTTAACCCTCTAAAAAGAGGGGGTTGGGCTAGCAGGCCCTTCCAGCCCATCCAGGGGCTGGTGTGTGACCTTGGACAAGTGACTTCACCTCCCTGGGCCTCAATTTCCTTTTCTGTGAAATGAAAGGGGTTAATTGTTTTCTGCATCCTTTGTCTAAAATTGTCCTGGACTGGCGATTTCCCCTGCTGTGGCTCTGGGAGAGGTCTGTGAACTCCGCAGCCTTTTGATTCTCAGGGTCCTCAAAGTAGATCTTTCTAAGTCCCCCCTCTTGCTTGAAGCTCAGTATGAGCAATAGTTGTGCTGGAATCCTTGTAACTCCCATCCTCCACACCTCCTCCTCCTCTCCTGTTCCCAAGGCTCACAGAATGAATTGAGATGGCGCTCAGGGGTCGCCTAGGCCAACTCCCACCCAAAGCAGGAATCTTGTCTCTTGTGGCTATAATTTATTGGCACCTTTTAAATAGAACTAATATGATAATTAGCTCCTGGAAAGACTAAAGGCCTCCTCCTTGCCCCCTCTACAGGCCAAACACCAACCTACCAATTGTATGCACATAAGCTGAATTCTACAATTGAGCCAGCTGTGACTGAGAGTGAAGGAAGAGAAGTGAGTTTTGTTACTAGAGAAGAATCATAGAATTGGAGTTGGAAGGAACCTTCGTAGCCTTCTAGTCTAACAAATACACCAAATGACCACACACTAAAACATACCCAGTTACAGTGGAAGACACTGAGTGAGGCATGGGTAGGTTAGGTCACAGGGTTTGTAAGGGGCTGAGACTAAGATTCTAACTGCCCTTCTTTGATTCCAAACCCCATCCTCTTTGCCTCATTTAGACTTTGCAGAGCTAAATCAAAGACTCATAATGGCAGCAATGGAAGGCCTCCTAGAGATCAGCTAGCGCAGCACTGGAGAACCTTTTAGAGATCGCGTGCCCAAACTGCACTTTCAAGCCACCTGTGAGCCCACTGCATTAGCATTATCCCAGAGAGCAGAAGGAGGAAGCGTTCACATTGGGCTGCTGGGCAGAGGGGCGGAGCATGCAAAAAATGTCCTCAGGCGCAGTGGAGAGGGGGAATGGGAATGGAGCAGCCCACTCCAGCACGATGGGGCACACATGCCACACCTTCACCAATTCCAATCTAGTTCAACCCTTTCATTTTACAGATAAGGAAGCCAAGAAAGGGAAAGGGAGTTGTTCAAGGTCATACGGTTAGAAATGCAGAAGATTGGAACTCAGGTCTCCTGAAACCAAACATAAAACATGAAAAGTCCGGATTCAAAAAAAATAGTTTTTGATGATGAAGCCTTTCCATAGGGCTCTGCAATTGTAGCATAATAATGTACTTTGTAAGCTGGGCACCCCATCCCTCAAGAAAGCTGGCCTCTAACTTTCATATGGCTCTAAGTCCAAGATGCAGGACTGAAAAAATGGGCTTTAACAAAACTTATTCTAAGTTAGTGGATTCTGCAACAACTTTGTTTTTCTGCATCTCTGTTCACTCAAGTGATCATTTTTGGTGGGAACGGGGTAAATGCTGGCGATGGCTGGCATCTAAGAGGGGAGAGTCTATCACCATAGCATTCTTGGCAGCTGGAAAAGAGTGGCCTACTTCAACATCATCCAGGGGGTAAGCCTATACCTGGCCATGTTTTTACCTATAAAATTGTTCCACTCCGAATCCAGATCTCCTTGATTGGCCAAACAGCCTCTCATGACATTGGAACAGTAGTTAGAACAAGGCTTCACGGACACCAGGCCCCGGCAGTGGGAACAGTAGGTCATTTTCAGGAGAGCATGTGAACAGGAAGGTGTGGGATTGACCTTAAGAATGAGAGGGGAGAAAAACAAATTAAACAATGGCATGAAAAATTTTGAAAATCACATTTGCATTCTACTGATAATTTCTTTAGCATTAATACCTGAAAACATTCCTCTACCCTTGGCTCAGGATTGCTAGGTATTAGATGGCCTGGTGCATAGCAGACGGCCAATAAATATTTGATTCTTCATGGGTACGTCCTTTTTAACCTCTTGAAACCTCAGTTTCTACTTCTAGAATTGGTGGGTTATACTAGATGACCCCTAATATCCATCTCAACTCCAATCCCATGAATCCCAGGGTTTGGTCCCTGGCAGAGTGGCTTACACACAGTAGGCATTTCATGTTAAGGTAAATTGAAACACAGCTGTCTGAAACTAAAATGGGTGACCTCAGTTGGTCTTCAAATAGATTACTACTAATCGGCAGTTTTATAGAGAAACTTCATATTCTAACTAGGGTTGAAGGGTTTGAAACAGATGCTCTCAGTAGGCCTTTTCAAGAAGCTATGGTACTGACTGTCTAACTCAATGTACAATAAATCTCTGTGAAGCTTTTACTGTGAATAGGGCCAATCCTGTGCTTAGGAGAGATGTATTAAAATAACTGTGAGCGAGACTTCCGGGTTAAGATGGCGGCAGAGTAGAAGCAGCTTGCTTAACCTCTCCTAACCCACACATACAGGACTCCTCAAGAAGACATAAAATAACTGTGAGCCAATGGAGAATGTGGCAAGTCAGAGGAGGAATCCGGACGAAAGGAGGAGAAATCAGGGAATGGGTAGATCAGTTGGGGGGGGGGGGCGCGCGGTACTTCATAGAGGAAGTGGCACTTAAATTCATATTTGAAGAAAATGGCAATGTATGGAGACTTCCAGATCTGGAATATCTTCAAAGAATGGCAAAAAGACCTGAGAAATGAGACAACAGGAGACTGAGCCTATGTGGGAAGGAGGGTATGTAATACCGGGTACTTGTTGTTCACATTTGTTGAGAAAGAAGAGGAAAAAAAAATCAAGGAATTCCACTATTGAACAAATTGAGGATACCATGGTTGAAACTGAGAATCAAAGAATCCTGGAGCTGGAAAGGGCTTTGAGGTCACTTCAGCTCTCCGCCCACAGCCCTTTCCTTAAGACTTCCTAAAGCCTAGAATGTACTCCTCTCTGTTTTGTTTCAATGTAGGAAAAAGGAGAACATTCCAGCCCTGGGAGGAAACCTCTGCCCTCCACAGTCAGCCAGATAACCTCGCTGTTCACCCCTCTTTCTAAGTAGCTGTAGAATAACTAAGCCCTGCTGGGAGAGTCTCTTCTCCTAGTCCTCAAAAGGGATGTGGAGGAAACTCTGAGAAGGGCATTTGTTATTGGGGAGGTGGGGGGTGGGGATTGGGGAAATTCCTTTTGCCCACTGATCGCCAGAGTTCAACCCATGAGGGCAGAGTCCGAGCTCTCGGGAGGCCCTGCTCCTCCCCAAGCCAGTCAAAATTAAGTAACTGCTTCCATTTCAAACTTCTTTTCATCCTTTAGCCTTCACTCTGCCCCAAGCCCATTTGCATATTTTGAAAGAATTTTCAAGTACCTCGAAGGGAAAAAAAAGGCCACCGTTCACCGGGCCTGAGAGGCCAGCCATTGTGGGAGAAATCAACGCAGACTGGTATGTGTCACTGCGACTAAAGGCCTTGAATCAGCCTTCTGGCAAAAGGCCAGTGCCCACTCTAGACCAATTGTGGATCTGTCACTGTGATGTACCAAACGCTGGGGCCCAGAGCCTCTCAAGTGCTCCCCAGCCCTACCAGGTGCAGGCCCTTAAAGGACAATTGCATGTCACAGTAAACTAAGTTCTCCTTTGTCCTAGGCCTTTGTTTATCTTGGAAAGAACTTCAAGTTCATTCAAATTCTCTCCCACACTGACCCTCCAAACCAAATACTCCTCTTTCCAATCAGCCTGAGAGTCCCAGAGAGGGTCTTTCTTTGGCCCCGAGGATTTATTCCTGGAGATTCAAGTCCCAGAAGTATAGATTGTAGCAGAGGGCTTTGGTGAGTTGACAAAGGGGTAAATGGACTCAGAGTCCTTCCTTTTATCTGTTGAAATGTACTTAGTTTCTCTGAGCGGCCATGCCACTTAGAGTGATCAATCGCTCGCTATGTCGTTTTATCAAGTAAGATACCATTGGCCATAGGTCTATAGGCTTGGAGAAATGTGAGAACTAAAGGCTTTGTGTGTACTGGGGACCCTCCACCTGACATGAACTTCCCAGCAGTTTCCATACATAGAAATGGGCAAGAAGGAAGCACTGTTAGGTCTCTGTCTCTCTTTCTCCCCTTTAAGTGATTTTTTTTCCAGATTACATGTAGATACAATTTTCAAGGATCATTTTCTGACATTTTGTGATCCATGTGTTCTACCCCTCCTTCCCACCCTTCCCCAAGAGAGTAGGTAATATGATGTAGGTCACACATGTGTTATGATATGACATGTGATTTCCATGTTCATCATATTGTAAAAGAAGACACATGTTACTTTTCCACTAGAGAAAAATTCATGGAAGGAATAGAGTGAAGTATGACATGCTTCAATCTGCATTCAGACTTGTCAGCTCCTTCTATAGCAGTGGATAGCCTTTTTTTGTCACTAGTCCTTTGGAGTTGTCCTGGATCCTCATATTGCTGACAATAGTTAAGTCATTTACAGTTGATGATCATACTTTGTTGCTGTTACTGTGTACAATGTTATTCTGGTTCTGCTCGCTTCATATAAGTCTTTACAAGGTTTTTTGTAATCATCTTGTTTGTCATTTCTTATGGCACGATAGTGCTCCATTACAATCATATACCACAACTTGTTCGGCCATTCCCCAAGTAATGGACATCCCCTCAGTGTTCAGTTCTTTGCCACCACAATAAGCTACTGTAAATATTTTTGTACAGGTAGGTTATTTTCCCCTATCCTTGATCCCTTTGGGATACAGACTTCAGAGTGGTATCTCTGGGTCAAAGGGTATGCACAGTCCTATAGCTCTTTGATGGCCCTTTGGGCTTGGTTCCAAACTGCCCTCCAGAATGGCTTGTATCAGTTTACAGGTCCACCAATAATGTGTTAGTGTCCCAATTTTTTTGCATCCCCTCCAACATTTATCATTTTCCTTTTTTTCTCACTTTAGCCAGTCTGAGAGGTGGTTCCTCAGAGTTTTTTGTTTTAATTTGCATTTCTCTAGCTAATAGTAATTTGGAGCATTTTTTCGTATGACTAAAGATAGTTTTAATTTCTTCATCTGAGAATTGCCTGTTCATATCCCTTGCCCATTTGTCATTTGGGGAATGCTTTATATTCTTACAAATTTGGCTCCGTTTTCTATATGTTTAAGAAATGAGGCCTTTGTCAGAGGCACTTGCTATAAATATTTTTCCCCCTTTTTCTTGTTTGCCTCCTAATCTTGGTTGCATTGGCTTTGTTTGTGCAAAAATCTTTTAATTTAATGTAGTCAAAGTTATCTATTTTACATCTATTAATGTTCTCTATGTCTTGTTTGGACATAAATTCTTCCCTTATCCATAGGTCTGACAGGCAAAATTATTTTGTGTTCCCCTAAATTTGTGATATTCCCTTAATTTCTAAATCATGTATCCATTTTGACTTTACCTTGTTTTATGTCATGAGGTGTTGGTCTGTGCCTAGTTTATGTCATACTTTTCCAGTTCTCCCAGCAGTTTTGTCTAAGACTAAGTTCTTATTCCAGAAGCTTGGCTCTTTGGGTTTGTCAAACACTAGGTTATTATGGTCATTTAGTATTGTGTGTTGAGTGCCTAATCTATTCTGTTAATCTACTGTTAATTCAATTTCTTAGCCAGTACCAGACTGTTTTGATGGTTGCTTTTTTATAATACAATTTTAGATCCGGTACAGCTAAGCCACCTTATTTCATTTTTTTCCACATTAATGCCCTTGATATTATTTCCCCCATTTCTCCCACATTAATTCCCTGACCTTTTATTCTTCCAGATGAGATTTACTATTTTTTCTAGTCCTATGAAATAGTTTTTGGGTAGCTTGATTGGAATGGCACTGAATACATAAATTAATTTAGGTAGGAGTCAGGGGAGATAAAGAAGCTGGTAAACTTGAATTCATTCACTCCTTTCTCTTCCCTCTCCCATCTCTTCTCTGTCTCCTTTTCTTCTCTCTACCTCTCCTTTCTCCTCTGTTTCTCTTTTCTCCTGTTCTGTCTCTCTTCTCTCTCCCTCTCTCTCCTTTGTCATCTCTGTTTTTCTCTTCTCCTCTTTCCTCTCTTCTATCACTCCTTTACCTCTCTCTCTCCACCTCTCATTTCTTCTATCTTTCTCTCCCTTCTCCTTTCTTC
>NW_025344509.1:0-2436 GCF_016433145.1 Gracilinanus agilis
ATATTATATATTATATAAAATATGATATCTATCTTCATTAGAACTAATTAGAATTAATGGATCAGATGGATATAAATCAGACCTCATAAAATGTCACTTCTTCGACCTTCTACAGAAAAGCAAGATTAGATAATATGAAGCTGTGGAAAAGGAATGTTAATTAAGAATCCTTTGAATTTCCTTAGGATGATAGGAACATTGCCTTTCAGTGAAGAATATGCTAGAATAATAGATAGAGATTTACTATTGAGGCACCTCTTCTTGATGTCTTTCAATTGGGCATGAACCTAACTATTATAGTTTTAGAAACGAGGAAAGCGGGACATTTTGTTAGAGGCAGAAACAACAGATGAGAGGATTTTTGTGATGGAAAAATCTGCTCACTAGCAAAAAAAAAATGTCAATAGCAGTTTCCTAATGTTGAGTAGCAAATATTTCAAGCTGTCCCAGATGGGGCAGGCATTTTCACTATTGTTGCCTAAATTAGTAACAGTGTAAAACTGCAAATCATTCAGGCTTGGGAAAGTATTTGAAGTTAAAATTAAGATAGTCATAACAACAGAATTTCTCAGTGTTTTAAATGATGAGTTGTGAAAAACTATTTCAATTCCTGAATACTATATTGTATCAAGAAGCCATCTGTTAGCTAGATGTGGTCTTGAAATGGTACATTTTTTTCATTATCTACGATGGGAGAAAAATTAGTCATTGTAAGTTAGCACGCTTTGCCAACATATTTGATTGCCCCTGGAATGCTAATCTTGTGCTAAAGGCATGATTATGAGAGCATTTTGATACAAGCATTACCAATTTCCTCTTTGAGAAATGAAAATGCATTTTAGATCTCATTTGATACTTTAAGTAAATTGAATGGACATTATTCTGGGCAAGAACAAGAAGTTTCCATGGATGATAGTAAAATAATAACTCATTTACATATCACTTTATGACTTATAAAGCACTTTCTGATTTGCTGTGAATTTAAATACTGATTTTTTTGTAGTTTTACTACTCTTTTATTTTTTTTCCTTTTTTTTCCTTGTGGAGAGGGCATTAATTACTACAAAAAAGATTGGAAAGTGAACTCAGGAGCCCCACTTATGTAAGTACAGAACAAATCTATCTCCAAATAGGAATCAGGGAATAATTTGAAATAGGGCAGTGTGGGGATTTGAAAAATGAGTTTTAGAGAAGAGAAAATGAACTCTAAGTATCAAGAGGTATGATGTCCATTTAAGTGAAATTTACTCCTGAGGAAGTTTGATTTTTTTACTACCATTGGAATTAATTCTGCTCTTTCAAAACTAATGTTGCTTTAAGTTCTCATATTTAGATACATTATTGCATATAAGGTGAACATTATGAGCACCACAGATGAATTTCGAAGTATGTAATCTGTGCCCATTGATGCAATGTTAGGACAATGAGAAAAGGAAGATTGTGGTCTTATTTCTCTAGAACTTAAGTCACTTCCTTAAAAAGGAAAAACAAAACAAAACACAATGAAATGAGGAGCATTATTTCTTGATCCCTTTGTGTGTATATCACTGACCACCTAAGTACCAGAGATAATTCTAATAATATAAAGAATATATTTAATTCTATTTTAATCAAAATGTTCTTAATTATATTGGTTGGTAGCTAGAATTCCTTATGAATTTTCTCACTTGGCTGTTGTTTAGAGAATTAGTGTGTTTTCTGGAAAGGGAGCAAATCAGTAAAGATCTGATTTGAGCACCACCTCAAATTTGCAGTTACAGGCTGTGTGATTTTAGGTAAATTACTTAATATCTCAATGTTCCCCAGGTAACTCTTTATAGACTTTAAATGGCACAATAGTGGCTGATTACAAGAAGAGTTTCGTTCCCTAGGAGTGCCTTAGAGCAATAGAATCCACAAAGCCTGTTAAATCAAAAGTCTAACCACCTACCGCCAAGGAAAACATGGCAGCAAGTGTTTTCAACTATGCTACCATAAATCCATCCTAAGTTTTTCGTTGTGATTCAGTTGTTCTTCAGTCATGTTAAACTCTTCATGATCTCATTTGGAGTTTCCTTGGCAAAGATATGAGCATGTTTTTCCATTTTTCCTTTTCCAATTCAATTCATAAATGAGGAAACTGAGGCACACAGGGTTATAGAGCAACTTGCCCATAGTTCACAGAGCTAGTAATTGTCTCAGACCAGATTTGAACTCTGGAAGATGAGTTTTCCTGACTTCAGACTTGGTCTCTATCCCCTATGCCACCTAGCTGCTTATAACTTAACCCCCAACTTTTTAAAAATACTTATAATAATAATAATATGTATAATTATATTTACACATATATATGTGCATTCATTTATATATTTATTTATTTTTATTTTAAACCCTTAATTTCTGTGTATTGACTTATAGGTCGAAGAGTGGTAAGGGTAGGCAATGGGGGTCAAGTGA
>NW_025344510.1:0-11947 GCF_016433145.1 Gracilinanus agilis
ATATAAAACAGAACATTAATAGAATTGGGTAAAGAGAAAGATTAGGACAAGGAACTTGAATTTTAGTACAGTAACATGGAAGGGAATGAGATATACATAGAAGAGATTAGGATCTAATTAATTTAAAAAAAACAAACCAAAGCTAAGGGATTACTTAAGTGATTAAGAAGAAAAACTACATAAAAGCTCCCAGTAGAAGAAAACACACATTTAATTATTATAGGACTTAGAAGGAAAAGATTAAACTCTCTAATAAAGAATGCATACTGGAATGGATTTATAAAAAGAAAACACTATATATATATATATATTTCAAGAAATACATGTACGATATCTAAGCATAAAAGGGGCGAAAAAACAGTGTGCAAATTTAGGCAACTAAAAAAGTAGGAGTTGAAATTGTAAGTTAATATAAGGGAAAAATAAGACTTCCTATTGGCAAGTAAAATCAATCATTCACAAGCTTAAATATGCTATGTACCATGTAGATAAACATATCAAGTTTAAATATATGATAATAAAATATTATTACATGTATGCATATATTTTATATGTACTAGATAGCATATTACATAAATTATTAATCTATATTATAAAATAAATTTATAGTAACAATAATTATAGGAGGCTATAATTTTTCTCATTCAGAGATGTATGAACCCAGTGGAGAAACAGCTCAGAAAACACAAAAATCAAAGGAATTTTTAAAAATTTGATTTGAAAGACTAGTGGTTAATACTGAATAAGGGTAATAAAGAATAGAAATATTTCTTAATCATAAAATTGGTCACATACTAGAAGTTATATGAGTATAAAACATATAGATATGAAGGTTCATACAAAAAGCACTTATTTTATAGAACAAAGGCCTTTTGGAATAGTGGAAAGAACCTACAGATACTAGGTTTAGGTTCTACTACTGACACAAACTGTTTTTGTGACCCTAAACCCATAACTTAACTTCTCAGTTCTCCAGGCCAATCTCTAAGTATAAAAGTTATCTAGATACTGACCTGCAATGATAAATGATTCAGTGAATATTTACTTTCAACTGAGTTTCCTAACCCCAGAATGTGTGGGCTGGGGATGGGAAGTGGGGTGAAGGTGGGTGTGGATGTGTACATGAGTGTGTTTGTACATAATGTATATGAATAAATGCATGTATATGTATATATACACAAATATGTACATATGAAATAATAAGACTAGTATGTATATAATTCTAATTTATCAACTACAATACCATAAAATAATTTATTACTGAAAGAGATATTATTAAAACTCTAAATTTAAATTGAGACCAAGTAACAATATTTTGAATAATGTGAACATTTGAATAATGAAGAACATTTCAAAGAAATTTTAAAAATAACAACCACAACAATAGCAATAATAAACAATTATAATTATGTGACAAAATACTAGAACTCTGAAAATGTAGCTAAAGTAGTAATTAGAGGAAAATATGTGTATCTGAGAGTGGATATTAGGTAGAGGGGGAAAAGTTATGAAATAATTGTCAATTAACAACTTGAAAAGCAAATCTATTAACCAATCAAAAACAAATATATGATATTTTGTAAATTAAAGGAAACCTGGAAAAAATGATTCAAGAACTACCAAAAAGAAATATCTGATGATAGTTTAAAAATAAACATATCAATAAACCTCATTTGCTATTTTAAAAAAAGAGACAGATGAAATCAATTTTATCAAATTTTAAAATAATCAACAGAGAGTAATTAAAATCATTAAAAACTTGTCCATGAATTCACACATAAATACATACATACATACATATGAAAATTTTAAAGGAATTAATTAAGAGTGAAGCTAAAATGGCAATTAAGGAGCAGGGAAAGCTGAAACCACTCTGAGAATTGTCTCAAACTAACTTTAAAATAGCACCTCAAAACAAATCCTGGAGTCCCAGAACCAACAAGGGGACAGAGTAAATTAATTATCCAGAAGAAAAAAACTTGAAAATTAGGCAAAAAGGTCTATTTCATGGGGTAAGGAGGAACTGGAAGTAAAACCGCATGCAGAGGATCTCAAGCTGCCCACCCCACACCTAACTGTACAAGTTTCAAACCTAGACACAAGCCAACTTCAAGACCCCATGATCCTGACTAAGTCAATTGCAGAGCAACCCAGGCCAATCCTTTGAGGGCCCAAGCCTTGGCACAAGCCTGCAGTGATTCCCCAATTCCATGGAATTGGGCCCATTCAAGTCTGTAGTGAAGCCATGGGCCCAAGGGCAACAGAAGTCCCAGTGCTCCGAGTTCTTCAATCCATCAGCAATCCCTAGAGGAAACTGAATCAGCAGCTTACAGAACTCTCAGCCCACAAGCTGTGCTTTCATCTTAAAAGAACTAACACTTGTGGAAAACGAGAACTAGATCTGAGGGTACCAGCAAGGAAAAACTAAAGTTGAAAAAAGTCCATTTCTAATCTGAAAACAGAGTCCACCTTTAATTTGAGAGTAAATGAAAAAAAGACAGATACAACGATGAATCATATGACTAACCATAGAAAATTTGTATAGAGACAAAGAAGAGCAAGACATAGAGTTAGTCAGGGGAGAGTGAGATCAAAGCAGCCCCATGCAAAAAATTCAGAGAAAAATAAGAACTGGTCTTATGTGCTGGGAAAGCTAAAAATGGAATTCAAAAATCAAATAAGATGGAACAAAATCTGAAACTTCTCTCAGAATCCTTCTAAACCAAACATTAGAAAGCTCCTCAAAATAACATGGGTCAAAAAACAAGACAGAGAAAGGTTATTCTCCTATGAAAAATAACTTGAAAGGTAGGCAGAGAGAGTCTATTTTCACAGGATGAGAGAGACCAGAAGTAAAACTGCACATAGAGGAATGCTGGTTAACTACACCCCATACACAGTACAAGGTTCCAAGCCTGAGCCTAGGCCAATCTTGGAATCCTGGGACCCTGCCTACACAAAAACAGAGCACTCCACACCCAACACCCATGCTTTGAAGTCCCAAACTCTAGCACCAATCCTCAGTGAGGCAAAGAAGTGTATAGTGCTTGGTCCTTTCAAGCCTGCATTGAAGTGAAGCCTAGCCCCAAGGCAAAATAACTCACAATGTTGAGTTCTACAACCAATCAGAAGAGGAGACAGAATTAGTAGCTTTCAGAACTCCTAGTCCACAGGCAAAAAAAGGCTAGGAAAATGTGCAAACAGTAAAAGAAGAACCTAATGAGAGAAAATTTATACAGATACAAAGAAAAAGGCACAGAATCAATAGGAACTCGTGATATCCAAGCAACCACTTGCAAAATTTCAAAGAAAAATGGGAACTGCTCTCAGGTTCTTTAAGAAATCAAAAAAGGAATTCAAAAATCAAATGAGAGAGATAGAAGAAAAAAATTCTGGTTAACTAGAAAAAAAGGCACAAAAATCCAATGAAGAAAAGAGTCTAAAGAAGAAAAGAGTTCCATTAAAAATAGAATGAACAAATGGAAAAGGAGGATCAAAAGGAAATGGAAAATTTTTTTTCATTAAAATTTGGGAAATAGAAGCTAATGACTTCATGAGACTGCAAGAAGCAATAAAACAGAAGCAAAAGAATGAAAAAATTGAAGAATATATGATATATCTCATTGAAAATACAAATTACTTGGAAAAAATCCAGGAGAGATAATTTAAGAATTACTGGACTAACTGAAATTCTTGATGAAAAAAAATTCCATACACTCCATAATAGTATAAATTATCAGAGAAAACTGCCCAAATAGTCTTAAATGGAAAGGCAAAATAGAAACTAAAAGAATCCACAGATCACCTCCTGCAACAAGTCCCCAAATGACAATTCCAAGGAATGTTATAGTCAATTTCAAGAGTTGTCAGGCTGAGGAGAAAATACTGCAAGGAGCCAGAAAGAAATAATTTAAATATCATGGAGCCCCAGTCAGCATTATACAGGATCTGGCAGCTTCCACTTTGAATGACCAGAAGCTTGGAATGAATATGATATTCTGAAAGGTAAGGGAACTGAGTTTGCAACCAAGAATCACCTATCTATCAAAACTGAATATATTCTCACAGGGGAAAGTATGGTCATTTAATAAAATAGAAGATATATAAGCCATCCTGAAGAAAAGACTAGACTTAACCAGAAATTCTAATTTCCAAATACCAAATCCAAGAGAAACATAAAAAGGTAAATAAGGAAGAGAAAAAACGTAAGGACCTCAATAAGGTTGAAATGTTTATATTCATACCTGGAAAGATGATATCAATAACTCTTAAAATTTTTGTCATTATCATAGTAGTTAGAAGTGCACAGAAAGAGGGTGTGGTAGTAAGCTTTTTGGATACCTTAAAAATAAACATAGGGGTGAAAAAGAGGATTGTGCTAAGATAAATGAAAAGAGAAGTAAAGTTAGATAAAATTATATTACATAAAGAAATGCAGAAGGGAAAAAACTACTACAGTGTAGAGGACAGTGAGGGTGGTAAGAAGTAATACTTAAACATTACTCTCATTGGAACTGTCTCAGGGAGGTAATAACAGTCAGATTCAATGGGGTACAGAATACTATCTTACCATATAGAGAAGTAGAAGAGGAAAAAGAAAGGTGGTTGTGGGAAGGAGAATAATATAAGGGAGGGGAAATTTGGGGAGAGCAGTGATTAAAAATGCCTATAGAGAAATAGGAGGGGAATAAGAAAGGTGGTGAAAGGGTGAAATGGGAGGAGTGATTAAAAGCAGAATTCTGGTGTGGAGGGACAGAGTAAAAAGAAAAAAGGCAAGATTAAAAAAAGAAAAAAGTTGGAGGTGAATACACAGAGATTAATTATAAATATGAATGTAAATGGGAAAAAGTCACCAATAACACAGAATTAGACAGTAGAGTGATTTAAAAATAAGAATCCTACCATATGTTATTTACAAGAAAGTTTTGAGGCAGATAGACACACACAGAGTAAAGGAAAAAGCAAATTCAATTGGGATTCAACTGAGAATAAAACAAAAAGCAAGAGTACCAATCATAATCTCAGACAAAGTTAAACCAAAAATAGATATGATTAAAAGAGAAAAAAAGTAGTTACATCTTGATAAAAAGTAGTATATACACTGAAGTATTACCAATATTTTACATGTATTCACTAAGTAGTATAGCATTCAGATTTTTAAAGAGAAATTAAAGGCTCTAAAGGAAGAAATAGACAGTAAAACTATACTAGTGGGGAGGCTATAAACTTCTCCTATTAGAGCTACGTAATCTAACCAAAACTAAAAAAAAAGAAAGAAGTAAAGAAGGAAGTATATGAAATTTTCAAAAAATTAGTTATAGCTATCTGCAGAAAATTGAATAGGGATGAAAAAGGAATATACCTTCTTTTTCTTAGCACATGGTACATCTACAAAAAATGACCACGTACTAGGACATAAAAATGTCATAAACACATACAGAAAAGCAGAAATAATAAATGCAACTTTTCATATCATAATGAAATAAAAATTATAGTCAATAAGGGTTCATAAAAAGGCAAATTAAAAATTATTTGGAAATTAAATAATTTAATAGGTGGGTCAAAGAACAAATCACAAAGGAAAAAAGTCATTGATTTCATTAAAGAGAATGACAATGAGGAGAGAATATACAAAATTCATGGGATATAGTCAAAGCAGTATTTAGGGGGAAATTTAAATCCCTGAAATCCTATATCAATAAAATAGAGTAAAAGAAAATCTATCAATGATCCTGCAAATAAAATAAAGTAGGAGAAGATCAAATTAAAAATTCCCAATTGAAGACTAAATTAGAAATTCTAAAAATCCAAGGACAAATAACAAAATTGAAAGTAAAAAAGCTATTGAACTAATAAATAAGACTATGAGTTGTTTCTATATTAAAAATGAATAAAATAGAGCATTGGTTCATTTATTTAAAAAATTAAGAGAATCAAATTACCAGTATGAAAAAGGAAAAAGATGATTTCATCTCCAAAGAACAAGAAATTAAAGCAATCTTTAGGAGGTATCTTGCCTGATTATATGAGAATAAATATGTTAATCAAGGTGAAATGGATGAATATTTGCAAAAAAATATAAATTGCAAAAAAATAGAAATATAAAAAACAAAAATGGAAATAGAATACTTAAAAAATCACATCTAGGAGAATGAAATTGTACAAGTAATCAATGAGCTCTTTGAGAAAAAAAACCCAGGGCCAGATGGATTTACAAGGGAATTTTACCACATATTTAAAGGAAAATTAATGATAATAATGTTCACAATTTTTATGACACAAATATAGTGCTAATACCTAATCTAGGAAGACCAAAAACAGAGAAATAATATTATAGACCGATTTCCCTAATGAACATTGATACATAAGTCTTAAATAAAATACTACAGTAATATATGACAAGGATTATTCACTATGAAAATGTGGGATTTCTACCAATAATACAAGGCTGGTTTAATATTAGGGAAACTATCAGAAAAATTAACCATATGAATAATCAAATTAACAGAAATCACAGGTTTATCTTAGTTGATGCATAAAAAGCCTTTGACAAAATATAACAATACTATAAAGCATAGGAATAAAAGGGCTTTTCTTAAAATAATAAGTAGTATTTATTTAAAACCATCAGTATGAATTAGAATTGGCAAATAGAAGCCAATGACTGAATGATACACAAAGAAACAGTAAAACAAAATTAAAAAAAATGAAAAAGTAGAAGAAAATATGAAATATTTCATTGAAAAAACAACTGACTTGGAAAAAAGATCCAGGAGAGATAATCTAAGAATTATTGAACCACCCAAAAGTCATGATAAAAAATTTAAAAAAAAGAATTAATGGGTATGAAACAATATAAAATACATAAATTAACAAAATAATGGAGACCTCAAACCACTCAATCTAAAATGAAAAATAAAACCAATGAAATAGAAACACATTGTAGGACATATGTTCAGAGCTAGAACAATGGCAGAATTAGATTGCAAAATTGTACAGGACCTGACTGCGGTGGTTCATATACTTCTCGAGCAGAGGCAGGGAAAATTTCAAACCATGTCAGACCAGATAATTGGCCAAATTGATGATATGAGCAGTCACATAAGTTATCTGGAAAAAAACATCACTGACCTTATGACTCAAGCAGGGATGGAAGAAATAGAAAGGGAAAACAAAATACCTATCTATGACATGTAATAGTTAAATATTTTGTTTATAATTTAGAATCAACTTTTGAAAATGTTTTTCACAACCCTAGAGGTTAAGGAACAGATTTTCTCAACTAACTATTGTATACAAACCTTTTTTTATTATAAATTTTTTTTCTTAAAGAGTTCATTGATTACTTGTACAATTTCATTCACAGAGATGTGATTTTTAGTTGGTTTCAAGGTGATTTGTTTTTTATTTCTTTTATGTGGTAGCTTCAACTATGGGACAACATTGTATAAATATTGGCTAAAATTTTCAAAAATTTTAGTGCATTTTTTGTCAAGTCATTTGTCATTCCTTTTGTAGTAGTTTCAGTTTGATAACAAATTGCTAAAAGATTTTTTAAGAAATGTATTAATTTTTTCAAATGTTATCAGATTATCTTTGTGATCTGAAGCACCTAGGGTCAATGGTTCATAATTTAGCACAAAATTATTCTACTCCTAATAACAAATAAATAGTATGTTGACAATATTTTTAAAGCAGTCCAAAAAATGAGCATTTTGTATTCCTGTCATTGCTATATTTCCATGATTGGTAACTATACCTAAGAATTTACTATAAAAAGGCCCAGAAAGGAGCTGAAATTGAATGACTGTAACTACTGCCACTTTTTAATACACTAGAGGATTTGGATAATAACAATAGTATCTCAGTTCCTCTCAAATAACAAGGACAGAAAATAACCTATAAAGATGCATTGCATTCCCTAATTGGAATTTTATGTGATGTAACACTGAAATCTTTAGTTATAGCAAAAATACTTACTGTAAAAACATGAGGGAGTTTTAAAACCCACTTCCTATTTACTTGTGTTACTATTTTAAAAAGCATATATCAGTTAGAAGAAGAAGCAAGTGACTGTTGTGATTCTTGCATACAGACTGACAAATGCCTTTATTGTAAGCTTGGATTTTTAAAAGAAAAATTGTGTTCTATTGTTTACCATTTTATGGAAAATACCAAAAATTTTCATCATGACATCCCCTTCTTTTTATCAAGAGCTGAGGGGCAGAGATTGGACACCCAGATGACTGACTCATCAAATTGCTCTTGAGTTAAAAAAGCAAAACAAAAACAGCAAAATAAAGTCAATATAATCTGAAGAACAATCTAGAAGTAGAGGGAGCCATATTTTCCTGGAAATGAACTTCTAATTGAATATTTTGTGATTGTAGGAGAAATTTTCTGTACCAACAGATAGTTTATTGTTTTGTTATAAATATGGAATGAATCTATGAAATAATCGTTCTAGTCATAATATGTCTGTTATAAAATGAAGTAATTTATTATACCTGTCAGTATGTCAAAATTTAAAGAAACAAAGAAAAAGAAAGAAACAAAGAAACAAAGAAAGAGAAACGTTGTAAATGGCATGTATGAGTGATGGGTGTTAATTCAGATATTTTTACATTAAAACTATATCAAACTTTTAGAAATTTTATTGTTTATGCTATATAATTTAATCTCATTTCTAAAGAAAAAGACATTACGTCTAATTATTTTCATCAGACAAATATAGCAATAAGACAAAACTGAGGGATAGAAAGCAAATAAGGAAAATTATAGGGAAATATGACTCCTGAGTTTTGATACAAAAATCTTAAACTTGAAAGGAAAATACCATAATCTCAGTAATATCTAGAAAATAACACTGTTAAAAAGTTTGATTTATAGGAAGAATTAAGATAGAATAAATTATTTAGACTTCTTAAATGTTGGGACTTCTCAAAATAGAAATTACCTTTACAGACAAAGATTGCTACCTTGTCTATAATTTCAAATATTAGAAAATCTCAGAGAAACAGAAAAGTTAATTAATGGTCACATAATTGGCATGTACCAGAAGCAAACATGAACTCAAATTTCCTGGCTCCAAAATAAATCCTCTGTTCCCTCTTATATCAAAGAGGCATGAATGTTTTTTGAGAAAATAAATATTCATTTATTAAAAAAAGAAAAAACCCACATCAACCAAAATTGTAGGAAAGGAAGTACTGTTCTTTCATATAATCAAAAGTGCAAATCTAAAACTAATACCTAATGTTACTTCTGATAGAGAAATATGAATTTTCCTGTTAAAAGCAGAGGTAAGTCATGTAATCTACTCTTCCCAAATATTATTTGATAAAGTTTTAGAATTGTCAGCTATAAAATCAGTGCTATGTGGACAAGAGTTTGTTAGGAAGAATGATGTGTGGAAAGTGATGTGTTCTTGGAGATGGGTAAAAAAAGGAAAAGGAAAAAAGGGGTGAAACGATGTAGGAGGAATCTAACTTCTATCAGGATATGGTATAGCAGAGAATGTAGCAGGGAAAATGACAGTAAAAAAAGATCATTGAACATTTGAAACTATGTAATTGCTAGTATACTGAAGATGATCCAACTCTTAAGAACTTTCAGAACCATGATGAGAAAAATTCAACTAATCCAATCCTGCTTAACTAGGGAGGGTATTGTGTGTATGAGAAGCACTATAATAGCCTACCAAAGAGAATCTCAGGGACTTTGTAATTGACTGATTCCTTCCAATGTACAAATTAACATAGTATTTCTCAATCCTGAAGCTGGTAAAAAAAGACAGTTTTTTGGGGGGTAAGGGCTGCCTAAATTTTATACTAATATGGTATAGATGTGATTAGTGCATCAATTATAAGAAATAATTAAAGAAAATAGAATTTATGGAAAACATAGATTTGATCATTATTTAAAGTGGAAATAGTACTCTTTTAGTACCATTAGGCACTAAAAAATAAGATCAAAGCATTACTGTTCTTGGAGAGTAAATGAGATTACCTTTGGTAATATTGTCGTTGAATTTTCCAACTATAACAGTATTACAGATTTTCCTTCAAAGTGAAAATGAAGTCTAGAACATTATGAATATTATACTGGCTATTGCGAAAAAAACCTATTATCCTAATTGATTTATAAAAGAGAGGAACATTTGTAGCATCTAGGCAGAAAAATAACTCAAATGTCAAAGTTAATAAATACCAGTATCTTGGATTTATAAAAAAACAAACTGCTCATATCTTCAGTATTCTTTAAGGAATGACCTATATTATTTACATGGGATTCTGGAAAATATACTTATTGAACTCAGCAAGAAACTCATTAAATCTACTTTCTACAAGAGGATATTTCGTTTTGCATTTTATTAGATATGTTTTCTGGATATCATTTCTTTTTCTAAATTTTTTTAAATTTTTTTTTATTTTTTTAAACATTTATTAAAATTCATTTTTAACATGGTTACATGATTCATGCTCCTACTTTCCCCTTCACCCCCCTCAATCTCCCCACCCATGGCCGATGCACATTTCCACTAGTTATGTCATGTGTCCTTGATCAAGACCTATTTCCAAATTGTTGGTAGTTGCATTGGTGTGGTAGTTTTGAGTCCACACCCTCAATCATGTCCACCCCGACCCATGCGTTCAAGCAGTTGTTTTTCTTATATGTTTCCTCTCCTGCAGTCCTTCCTCTGAATGTGGGTAGCTTTCTTTACCATAGATCCCTCAGAATTTTCCTGGGTCATTGTATTGCTGCTGGTACAGAGGTCCATTACATTCAATTTTACCATAGTATATCAGTCTCTGTGTAGAATGTTCTTCTGGCTCTGCTCCTTTCGCTCTGCATCTGTTCCTGGAGGTCTCTCCAGTTCGCCTGGAACTTCTCCAGTTTATTATTCCTTTTAGCACAATAGTATTCCATCACCCGCATATACCACAGTTTGTTCAGCCATTCCCCAATTGAAGGACATACCCTCCTTTTCCAGTTTGTTGCCACCACAAAAAGCTCAGCTATAAATATTTTCGTATGAGTCTGTTTATCTATGATCTCTTTGGGGTACAAAACCAACAATGGTATGGCTAGTTCAAAGGGCAGGCATTCTTTTATAGCCATTTGAGCATGATTCCAAATTGCCAGCCAGAATGGCTGGAACAGTTCACAGCTCCACCAGCAATGCATTAATGTCCCCATTTTGCCACATCCCCTCCAACATTCATTACTCTCCCCTTCTTTCATTTTAGCCAATCTGCTAGGTGTGAGGTGATACCTCAGAGTTGTTTTGATTTGCATTTCTCTAATTATTAGAGATTTGGAACATTTTCTCATGTGCTTATTGATACTTTTGATTTCTTTATCTGAAAATTGCCTATTCATGTCTCTTGCCCATTTATCAATTGGGGAATGGCTTGATGTTTATACAATTGCTATAACTCCTTGTATATTTGAGTAATTAGACCCCTGTCAGAGTTTTTCATTATAAAGATTTTTTCCCAATTTGTTGTTTCCCTTCTGATTTTCAATACATTGTTTTCGTTTGTACAAAACCTTTTTAGTTTAATATAATCAAAACCATTTAATTTACATTTTGTAATTTTCTCTTACTCTTGCTTGGTTTTAAAGTCTTTCCTTTACCAGAGATCTGACAAGTATACTATTCTGTTTTCACTTAACTTGTTTATAGTTTCCCTCTTTATATTCAAGTCATTCACCCATTCTGAATTTATCTTGGTGTAGGGTGTGAGATGTTGATCTAGACCTAATCTCTCCCATATTGTTTTCCAAATTTCCCAGCAGTTTTTGTCAAATAGTGGATTCATGTCCCAAAAGTTGGGTTCTTTGGGTTTATCATAAACTGTCTTGCTGATGTCATTTACCCCAAGTCTATTCCATTGATCCTCCTCTCTGTCTCTTAGCCAGTACCATATTGTTTTGTTGACTG
>NW_025344511.1:0-5446 GCF_016433145.1 Gracilinanus agilis
ACAACTCTGAGGTATCACCTCACACCTAGCAGATTGTCTAAAATGAAAGAAGGGGAGAGTAATGAATGTTGGAGGGGATGTGGTAAAATTGGGACATTGATGCATTGCTGGTGGAGTTGTGAACTGATCCAGCCATTCTGGCTGGCAATTTGGAACTATGCTCAAAGGGCTATAAAAGACTGCCTGCCCTTTGATCCAGCCATACCATTGTTCGGTTTGTACCCCAAAGAGATCATAGATAAACAGACTTGTATGAAAATGTTTATAGCTGCGCTTTTTGTAGTGGCAAAAAACTGGAAAATGATTGGATGTCCTTCAATTGGGGAATGGCTGAACAAACTGTGGTACATGCGGGTGATGGAATACTATTGTGCTAAAAGGAATAATAAACTGGAGGAATTCCATGCAAACTGGAGAGACCTCCAGCAAGTGATGCAGAGCGAAAGGAGCAGAGCCAGAAGAACATTGTACACAGAGACTGATACACTGTGGTAAAATCGAATGTAAGGGACTTCTGTACCAGCAGCAATGCAATGACCCAGGACAACTCTGAGGGATTTATGGTAAAGATGCTACCCACATTCAGAGGAAGGACTGCAGGAGAGGAAAAATAGAAGATAAACAACTGCTTGAATGCATGGGCTGAGGCGGACATGAATGGGAAATAGACCTTGAACAAGGACACATGTTACAACCAGTGGAAATGTGCGTTGGCCATGGGTGGGGGGAGAGCGGGGGGTGAAGTGGAAAGTAGGGGCATAAAGTATGTAAACAGGTTAAAAACGAATATTAATAAATGTCTAATAATAATTAAAATAAATAAATAAAAAATAAAAAACTGAAAAAAAATTTAACATGGGGGGCAGCTGGGTGGCTCAGTGGATGGAGAGGCAGGCCCAGAGACGGGAGGTCCAGGGTTCAAATCTGGCCTCAGACACTTCCCAGCTGGGTGACCCTGGGCAAGTCACTTAACCCCCATTGCCTAGCCCTTACCTCTCTTCTGCCTTGGAGCCAATACACAGTGTTGACTCCAAGATGGAAGGTGAGGGTTTAAAAAAAAGATAATAATTCTGTGCAATGATCTGAGGAATATTAAAAATAAAAGATTCAATAGCACAATATATAAACTCCATAAAAAAGATGAATAGAAATTAACAATAATAATAATAATAAACACTTCTATAGTGCGTCATTGATGAAAAGCACTTTGCAAACATCTCATTTAAATCTTATAAACACCCTATAATTTAAATACTATAGGTATTGTTATCACTTCTATTTTATTCATATGGAAATTGATGTTTAGAGAATTTAAGTGACTTGTCTATGGTCACACAACTTTAGCCTAGATTTCCTGACTCCATTTGTCTACCCATTATGCCAATTCACCACTGGCAGGATGACTGTTGTCATTGAGAACAAAACCCAAAATCTGAAATACTTTTAGAAAGAAATCTATTAAGTCCTTTAGAGAATACTAAGCAGAAAATAGCGTGCGACTTCCTCTTTTCTGGGCTCCAGAAGTTTTACATTACATGGTGATTTTAATTTTATTTTTACTTTTTTTTAAATTACATTTTAACATTTATTTTCTTTTAAATTTTGAGTTCCAAATTCTTTCCTCCATTCTCCCTGAGATGGTAAGTAATTTGATATGTTATACATGTGTAGTCATGCAAAACATTTCCATATTAATCATGTTGTGAAAGACAACAAAGGTCCAAAAACACACATACAGAAGAAAGTAAAAAATAGCACACTTCAATCTGCATTCAAACTCCATCAATTCTTTCTCTGGAGGTGATTGCCAGAGCTAACTCAATGTTTGGGAGGCTGCAAAGGAAAATATGGGAGAGAAGAGATATTGGGTTGCATACCAAACAATGTCTACAGTGCCATTGTGCTGATCTCAATGTTTTTATACCTATGAAACCTGGTTAGTCTATCAGTGTCATGCCAGGAAACTGAATTGTTTCCATTTTAATTGTCTTGGGAAGTTTCCGAAAATCATCTATAGCCATGGAAGGTACTGGATACTGAGTTCCCGTCTCAGAAGAACTGCCGAACCTTCAAACAAAAGTTGCATGGAGGGCAACTCTGATGGACTGGCAATGTTGTTCCAATTCCAAATGCATGTTTGCCTAAAAGACTATTTTATGGAGAATTCACAGAAGGCAAATGCTCATATGGAGATGGAAGAAATAATACAAGAACACTCTAAAGTTCTTTCTGAAGTACTTCAGTATCACTTGTGAGACATGGAAGACCCTGGCACAGAGCCATCCAGCATGGCATACCCATATCAAAGAAGGCGCTTTATGAGCAAAGCAGAATGGAAGTAGCTCAAAAGAGTTGTTAATTGTTTCATTAAATTTTAAGTTGATTCTCCAGAGTTCTCTAAGTAACCATCATATCATCTGCGAAAGTAATCATTTTACTTCTTCTTTGACTTTTGTTTATTCTTTTCATTTTTTCTTTTGTTTTATTGCTATAGGTAGCATGTCTAGCACAATATTAAATGGTTGTGGTGGTAATGGACATCCTTGCTAACTTACAAGCTCTTGATTTAATTTTATTTTTATTGCCTTGCAAAACCCACTTCCACATTGGTCATTGTTGTAAGAGCACACTCATATGTAACCCAAACCCCAAAATTAAACCCTAAATACACCAATGTGAAAGATGACTCCAACAGCTCTTTCTCTGGAGGTGAAGAGCCTTCCCCATCAGAAGTCTTTCAGGATTGTCCCAGATCGTTGTTACATTGCTGAGGGTAGCCAAGTTTTCACAGATAATCATTAGGCAATATTACTGTTACTGTGTACAATGTTGTCCCAGTTCTGCTTATTTCACTCTGCATTAGTTCCCTCAGATCTTTCCAACTTTTCCCAAAATCATCTTACAGCACAATAACATTCCATTACCACCATGTACCGCAATTTCTTCAGCCTTTCCCCAGTTGGTGGACATCCCTTCAGTTTCTAATTCTTTGCCACCACAAAAAGAAGCTCTTGGTTTTAGACAGATGTTACTGTTTTTAGGAAAGCTCAATTTATTCCTATGGTTTCTATTGGTTTTTCATTTTTTTATTTTAATAACAATTTTCCACATAAGTTTTCCAAAGTTATATGATTCAACTTGTCTCCCTCTCTTCTTCCCTCCTCCATCCAGAAGCTGGTAAACAACTCAATCTGGGTTATACATGTATTATCATGCAAAACATACTTCCATATTGGCCATTGCTGTAAGAAAATACTCAGATAAAACCCAAACTCCAAAACATGTGTCCAAATAAACAAGTGATAAATCATATGTTTTCATCTGCATTCCTATTCCAACAGTTCTTCCTCTGGAGATAGATAGCATTCTTTCTCATTGGTCCCTCAGAATTGTCCTGGATCACATTTGATCATTCCACAATATTGCTATTACTGTGTATAATGTTCTCCCGGTTCTGTTTATTTTAGTCCGTATCAGTTCACATAAGTTTTTCCAGCTCTTTCTGAAATTATCCCATTCATCATTCTTTACAGCACAGTAGTATTCCATCACCATCATATACCACAATTTGTTCAGCCATTCCCCAGTTGAGGGATATCCCTTTAGTTTCCAATTCTCTGTCACCACAAAAAGAAGAGCCATAAATATTTTTGTACAAACAGGTCCTTCCCTCCTCCCTTTTTTTTTATCTCTTTGGGATATAGGCCTACTAGCAGTATTACTAGATCACTTTTATAGCCCTTTGGGTATAATTCCAAATTGCTCTCCCGAATGGTTGAATCAGTTCACAAGTCCATCAGCAAGGAGTTAATGTCCCAATTTTGACACATTCCTTCCAATATTTATCATTTTCCTTTACTGTCATATTGACCAATCTGAGAGACGTGAGATGGTACCTCAGAGCTGTTTTAATTTGCATTTCTCTAATCAAGAGCAATTTAGAACATTTTTTCATATGATTAATGATTGCTTTCATTTCTTCATCTGAAACCTGTCTATTCATATCCTTTGGCCATTTATCAACTGGGAAATGACTTTGGATTCTCATAAATTTGACTTAGTTCTTTATATATTTGAGAAATGAGACCGTTTTCAGAAAAATGTGTTTTAAGATTTTCCCACTTTGTTGTTTCCCTTCTAATCTTGGTTACATTGGTTTTGTTTGTACAAAAATCTTTTCATTTAATATGATAAAAATTATTCATTTTACATCTTTTAATGTTCTTTAACTCTTGTTTGGTCATAAACTCTTTCCCTTTCTATAGATCTGGCAGGTAATCTATTCCATGTTCCCCTAATTTACTTATACTATCACTATGGTTCCTGACGTCTTGAACAGGAATGAGTGTTGTATTTTGTTGGTATTTAAATTTTTTGTACCAAAATTCTCTGCAGAATGTGATATGTAGCTTTCTTTCTCTGTTTTGACTCTGCTTAATTTAGGTTTCAAGACTGAATTTATATGCCTACTTTTCCCAACAGTTTATGTAAAATTGGAATTCATTATTTTTTAAATGTTTGGTAAAATTTCTTTGTAAATCCATTTGATCTTTTTGCTCACCAAGAGTTGATTTTTGGCTTCTTTTTGTTTTTCTGAGATTGAGGTATTTAGATAGTTTAATTATTCTTTTTTTTAAAGTAAAAAGAAAGATTTATTAGTAAGATTGGATTAATGGCCAGCAAGACAGCATGAGAGGAGCAACCCTGGGGGGTTGCCCTCCAAGACATGGCAGGTAGCATAAGTGGAGCAACTATTGGGGTTGCTCCCCTAGTGCCCCAGTTCAGGGATTTTTATATTCTTTTTTTGTTTGTTTGTTTGTTTTAAGCATTTATTAATATTCTTTTTTACATGGTTACATGATTCATGCTCCTACTTTCCCCTTCAACTCCGCGCACTCCCCGCACCCATGGCCTATGCACATTTCCACTGGATTTTTATATTCTTTTTTTTTAAATTTTAAACATTTATTAATATTTATATTTTAGAAAAGTTAACATGGTTACAAGATTTATGCTCTTACTTTCCCCTTCACCCCCCGACCTCCCCCCTCCCCTGGCCGATATGCATTTCCACTGGTTTTAATATGTCATTAATCAAGACCTATTTCCAAATTGTTGATAGTTGCATTGGTGTGGTACTTTTGATCCCCTATCATGTCCTCACCATCCCATGTATTCAAGCAGTTGATTTTCTTCTGTGTTTCCTCTCCTGCTGTTCTTCCTCGGAATGTGGGTAGCATCTTTTCCATAAATCCCTCAGAATTGTCCTGGATCATTGCATTGCTGCTAGTACAGAAGTCCATTGCATTTGATTTTACCATAGTGTATCAGTCTCTGTGTACAATGTTCTTCTGGCTCTGTTCCTTTCACTCTGCATCAGCTCCTGGAGGTTTTTCCAATTCACATGGAATTCCTCCAGTTTATTATTCCTTTGAGCACAATAGTA
>NW_025344512.1:0-3804 GCF_016433145.1 Gracilinanus agilis
GTATTCAATAAATAATAAACTTGATATGTTGATGAATAATTAATAATCAATAAATAATAAAATTAATGATCAGTTAAAAATAATCTGTAACGGGGCAGTTGGGTAGCTCAGTGGATTGAGAGACAGGCCTAGAGATGGGAGGTCTTGGGTTCAAATCTTGCCTCAGACACTTCCCAGCTGTGTGGCCTTGGGCAAGTCACTTAATCCACATTGCCTAGCCCTTACCACTCTTCTGCCTTGGAGCCAATACATAGTATTGACTCCAAGATGGAAGTTAAGGGTTAAAAAAAATAATAATCTATAGTATTCAATAAATAATAACATTGATGTTCAGTAAATGATCAATTAATAATCAATAAATAATAAACTCGATGCTTAATTAATAAATATTCAATATCAATGAATAAATAATAAAATCAATGATTGGTTAATCATTAATAATCAATAAATAATAAAACTAATAATCAACGAATAATTAATCAAACAAAAACCAAATAGTAACATTGAAAATAATCAAAAATAAGCAATAGACAATATAATTGATCATCACTTAGTAATTAATGAATAATCAATAAATAGTAAAATTGACCATCAAAGATTAATTAATCCACAATAATCAATAAAAAATAAAGTGGATAGCAAATTAAGTATTAATCTATAATAATCAATAGACCATATAATTGATCATCACTTAATAATGAAAGAATTAAGAAACAGTAAAATAGATCATGAAAGAATAATTAATCAATAATAATCAATAAATGATAAAATTGATAGTCAATTAATTATCACTCAATAATCAATAAAAATACAAATTAATCACCAATCAATAATTAAACAATAAACAATAAATTGATCATCAATCAATAAGTAAACAATAAACAATAAATTGATCATCAATGAATTATGAACCAATACACAAAGAAACTGATCATCAATTAATTGTTAATCAATAATCAATACACAATAAATTGATAATCAATTACTAATCAATAAATAATTAAGTAGATAATTGATAACTGATTAATTATATTCAATGAGTAATTACATTGATTATTGATAATCAATAAATAATAAAATTGGTTATTAATGTCAAAAGTAATCATATTAGCTATTAATTAATGATCAACAAGTAATAAGATTGACTACCTATCAATAATTAATAAACAACAAGTAATAAACATAATTGTTTTAATTTAGTTATGAATAATGATCAATCAAAACTCAATTATTTTAATTTAGTCACTGATATAAATTTAATTTATATGAAAGTGTACATTTAATTAATTTAATTTTATAATAATTAAATCATATGTTTACAGAGAGGACACCGAAATATATAACAGAGAGGACACATAAATATATATGTATACACATATATTTGCAATCCACATTGGGCTATTAACTTGTTCCTTAGAATTAGCTACTTTAACTAATGATAAAGAAACAAAAAAAATAAATAAAGTGATTATTTTAATTCATTTATTAATATAAATTAAATCCCTACTAATATATAAAATAAATTTAATTAATTTAACATTTTGTTAATAATGTATTGAAATATGTTTACCAAGTTGATATGGAAATATAGATGTATACAATTCACAGAGAGCTATTAACTTGTTCTTTAAAAGTAATTATTTCAAAGCTTTTATCAATAGATGCTTGATCCATATAAATGTAAATTCAATTTAATAATTTGATTAACTAATTATTTAGATGTTACATTGATTAAATAATATGTGGGAATATGATTACAATTCACATAGGGCTATTAACTTGTTCTTTTAAAATATTTAATTTAAATAATATTCAATCAACAATGTACCTATAAAATTCAAGTAATCAATAATTAATTAATAATTAATTTAATTAGTAAAGAATAGATTTGAGTATTGAAATTTGTTTATGAAGGTTAGATTTATAGGCATGAATATAAATTAAATTAAAGTATATTTATTAATTATTACAGTATGTTATTAAATCATGTGTTGAAATATGTTTACAGAGAGGGTACAGAAATATATGTACACATCTATATTTGCAATTCACATAGTGCTATTAATTTGTTCTTTAAAATGATTTAATTAAAGCAATGATTACTTATTAATTAATTATTAATCAACTAATAATGAAAACTTTATTACCTTAACTCATTTATCAATATAAGTTTAATTTATATAAATCTATGAATGAATATGAATTTAATTCAATGATTTAATTTATCAATTATTTGAATATATTAATTACTATGTTGAAATATGTTTACTGAGAGAATATGGATCCATCTATATTTACAATTGACATAGGGCTATTAACGTGTTTTTTAAAACTATTCAATTTAAGCAATAATTAATTTAATTTATCTAACAATGTAACTTTAATTTGTATAAATCTATGAATGCATATGAATTTAATTTAATTTACTGATATAATTTATTAAGGATTTTAATATATTAATTAGTATGTTAAAATGTATTTACAGAGAGGATACAGAAATATATTTGAAATTCCTATAGGGCTAATACATTGTTCTTTAAACGTTTATATTTTAATTAATTAATGATAATCAATAAATAATCAACTAATAATAAATAAAGAATAAAAGAAGATAATTAATTTAAAACATTCAATTAATAATAAAATTGAAAATTAGTTAAAAAATAGATAATATTCAATAAATAAGAAATTGATTATCAGTTAATGATCAATTGGCAATCAATCAATAATAAACCAGTTTGATTTGATCACAGCTAATGATCAATTAATAAATACTAAATAACAATCAATAAAAATAAAACTGTTAATCAACAATAACCAAATAGTATTCAATAAACAATATAACTGATTATCAATTAATAATAAATCAATAATTAATAAACAGTAAAATCAATAAAAAGAATGATTAATCAATAATAATAAATAATAAAATTGATTGCCATTTAATTATTAATCAGTAATAATCAATAAACAATATAATCGATAATCAATTAATAATGAATCAGTAATCAATCAGTAGTAAAAATGACAATTGAAGAATAATACATTAACAATAATCAATAAAGAATAAAATTGATTGTCAATCAATTATTAATAAATAATAATCAATAAACAATATCATTGATAACCAATAAGGAATCAATACTCAATAAACAGTAAAATTGATCGGCAAGTAATTATTAATAATCAATAATCAATAAAATTGGTTGCCAATTAATTGTTGACAAATAAACAATATAATTGATAATCAATAAGGAATCAATAATCAATACACAGTAAAATTACCAGCAAATAATAATCAATAATCAATAAAAATAAAAGGGGAGTCAATTAATTATTAATCAATAATCAATAAACAATAAAATTGATAATCATTGAATGCTTAAAAATAAGATTGATCATCAATTAATTATTAATCAATAGTAATCAATACACAATAAAATTGATAATCAATTACCAATCAATAAATAATTAAATAGATGATCAATAAATGATTGATGATATTGAGTAATTAAATGGATTATTGATAATCAATGTGATGAAATTGGTCATAAATGTCCAAAGTAATTACATTAGCTATTACTAATCAATAAGAAATAAGATTTGCTATCTATTAATAATTAATAACAACTAATAATGAAATTAATTGTTTTAATTTAGTTATTGATAATAATAAATGAATAATAAATTTAATTATTTTAATTTAATCACTGATATAAATTTAATTTATATGGATGTGCACATTCAATTAATTTAACTTTATATTAATTAAATTATATGTTTACAGAGGATAGAGAAATATAT
>NW_025344513.1:0-3064 GCF_016433145.1 Gracilinanus agilis
AATTTAATTAATTTAATGTTATGTTAATTAAATAATATGTTGGAATATGTTTACAAAGAGAATGGGGAAATATAGATGTATACAATTCACATAGGACTTTTAACTTGTTCTTTAATAATAATTATTTCAATGCTTTTATCAAGACATTAAATCCATATAAACAAATGTAAAATTAATTTAATAATGTAATTAATTAATTATTTTGTTGGTATGTTGATTAAATAATATGTTGAAATATGTTTACAGAGGGGAAACAGAAATATAGATGCATACATCTATATTTGCCATTGACAGTGGACTAATAACTTGTTCTTTAAAATTATTTCATTTAACTAAATAATAAATTAATCAATATTTAACAAAAATTCAACTAAATATTTAATTTTTAATTAATTATTTAGCAAAGAATAGATTAGAGTATTGTAATTTATTCATATAGGTTTAACTTATATTAAGAATAAAAATTAAATTAATTATTTCCATTTATCAATTACATAACGTGTTGAAATATGTTTATAGAGAGGATACAGAAATATAGATGTATACATCTAGAGTTGCAATTCGCATAAGGCTTTTAACTAGTTCTTAAAAATAATTTATTTTAACCAATAATTAATAATGAATAAAATTAATTATTAACTAATATTAATAGTTAATAACATTCTTTTTCAAATTTATCAAAATAACTTTAATGTATATAAATCTATAAATGCATAGTAATTTGAGGTAATTTATTAATTATTTGAATATATTAATTAGTGTGTTGAAATATGTTCACAGTAAGGATTCAGAAATATAAATGTATACATTTATATTTGCAATTCACAGAGGTAATTTATTAATTATTTGAATATACTAATTAGTGTGTTGAAATATGTTCACAGTAAGGATACAGAAATATAAATGTATACATTTATATTTGCTATTCACCTTTTCACTGACATTTATTATTTCAATAAGTTAATAATTTTCTATTTTATCCTGGGACTCCATTCTAGGAGCATAGGGCCACTACCAGTAGGCAATGGGTCGCTCAGGGTCACCCAGCTGGGAAGTGTCTGAGCTCGGACTTGAACCTAGGACCTTTCATCTCTAGGCCTGGTTCTCAATCCACTGAACTAGCCCAGGTGCCCCTACTTTAGGTTGCAGTTTCTTTAGCAGATGTAGTTTTTACAGGGGGTGGGGTTGCTAGCCCCACGCTCAACCCTCCTCCTTTTTCATCTGGGCTAGGGACCGTCCTTAGCCCAGGAGTGGTAAGGGTGGGCGATAGGGGTCAAGTGACTTGCCGAAGGTCACACAGCTGGAAGTGTCCGAGGCCGGACTTGAACCTAGGACCTCCAGTCTCTAGGCCTGGCTCTTAATCCACTGAGCCACCCAGCTGCCCAAGTTAATAATTAACAATAACATTTAATTCATATAAAACATGTATATATAATTTAATAATTGAATCTTGCAAGTTACTATTTTAATGTTATATTGATTCAATAATATGTTTTACAAAGGGGATACAGAAATATTTGCAATTCACAGAGGGTTATTAACTTGTACTTAAAAACGATTCAACTTAACCAATAACGAGTTCTAATATATATTATTAACTGGATATATAACCAATTAATAATCAATAAAATTATTTTAATTTATCTATCAATATAACTTTCATCTATATAAATCTACAAATGCATATGCATTTAATTTAATCTATTGATTTAATTTGTTAATTATTTTAATATTTTAATTAGTATTTTAAAATATGTTTACAGAGAGGATAAGGAAATATATTTGCAATTCTCATAGGGCTATGAACTTGTTCTTTAATTTAATTAATAACTAATGATAATCAATAATCAGCTAATAACAAATAACAAACAAGACAAAATAAATAATTAATTCAAGCAGCCAATTAATAACAAATTTAATTATCAATTAATGATTGATAATCAATAGATAATAACATTAATGACAAACTAAAAATTAATAATAAAACAATAAAATTGGTTATCATGCAATAAATAATAGACGGTAATAAATAAATAAAATTGATGACCAGTTAATTATTAATTAATAATCAATGATAAATTAATGGTCCATTAATCATAAATAATAAAATTAATGACCAATTATTAATTATTAATAAATAATAAAATGGACAATCAAAATAATCATTCATAATCAATACGTAACAAAACTTAAAATCAATTAGTAAATAATCACTAGTAATAATACACAATAAAATTGTTCATCAATGACTACTTAATAATAATCAATAAAATTGTTAATCAATTAATGATTAATCAATAATAATCCATCAATAAAATTGATAATCAATGAATAATTAAACAATAATCAAAAAATAAAGTTGATAATCAACCAATAATAATCTATAAACAATAAAATTGACCATCAGTGAAAAATCAATAAATAATAATAAATCAATAAAATTGATCATCAATTAATTATTAATCAACAACAGTCAAACAGCAAAATTGATGATCAATAGTAATAGACAATAAAATTGATAATCAACTAATAAATAATAAACAATAAGCAACCTAATTGATCATTTATCATTAATCAATAATGATCTGTAAACAAAAAATTGATTATCAGTGAATAATTAATTGATAATAAATGAATAATTAATTAATGAGCAGTAATTTTGATAACCAATGAATAAATAATTGTAATAATCAATAAACAATAAAATAAATAATCAATCATTAATCAACAAGTGACTACATGGGTGCTCAATAAATAATAAATGGCAATAAATGAGCAATGAACTGGATTATTAATAATCAATAAGTAATAATATTGGTTCTTAATGCCAATAAGTAATAATATTCACTATTAATGAATACTAAATAATATGATTGATTCTCTATTAATAATTAATAACATTTGTTTAATTTATTTATTAATAATGATCAATAATAAATTTAATTATTATAATTTAGTCATTGGTATAAATAATTTGTATGAATGTGCACGTTTAATATATTTTATATTAAATTATGTGTTTACAGATATATATGTATTCATCTATATTTGTATACAGATATAT
>NW_025344514.1:0-4551 GCF_016433145.1 Gracilinanus agilis
CAATCAATGGCTTTCCAATTGTTTAGATCCAGTTTTATTTGTTTGGAAAGTGTTTTGTAGTTGTTTTCATATAATTGCTGTGTTTGTTTTGGTAGATAGATTCCTAAGTATTTTATATTGTCTAGGGTGATTTTAAATGGTGTTTCTCTTTCTACTTCTTGCTGCTCTAATGTGTTGGAAATGTATAGAAATGCTGAAGATTTATGTGCATTTATTTTGTATCCTGCAGCTTTGCTAAAGTTATTGATTATTTCTCCAAGCTTCTTAGTTGATTCTCTAGGATTTTTTAAGTATACCATCATATCATCTGCAAAGAGTGATAGCTTAGTCTCCTCATTGCCTATTTTGATACCTTCAATTTCTTTTTCTTCTCTAATTGCTACTGCTAGTGTTTCTAGTACTATGTTGAATAATAGAGGTGATAATGGGCATCCTTGTTTCACTCCTGATCTTATTGGGAAGGCTTCTAATTTATCCCCATCGCATATGATGTTTGTTGATGGTTGTAATTATACAATTTAAAATCCAGTGCCTCTAGATCTCTTATCTTATTTTCATTTTTTCATTCATTTTTTTGTTATTCTTGATCTTTTTTCTTCCAAGTTAATATTTTTCTAGCTCAATAAAATAAATTTTTAGTAATTTAATTGGAATAGCACTGAATAAGAATGTTAAGAATAAGAATAAGAATAGGTATGACTATTATTTTAATTATATTGTTTTTGCCCATCCATGAGCAATTAATATTTTTCCAGTTCTTTGGATTTGATTTTACTTGTCTTAAAAAATGTATTTCATAATTATGTTCTTATAGCTCCTCGGTTTGTTTCGGCAGGTTTGTTTTGTTCTACATATGGTTATTTTAAATTGAATATCTCTTTCTACTTCTTCTAGTGGAACTTTGTCAGTAATGTATAAAAATGCTGGTAATTAATTTGAATTTCTTTTATAATACTGCTGTTTTGCTAAAATTATTGATAGTTTCAACTAACTTTTTTGTTGAATATCTAGGATTTTTCACCTATAACAGTGAAGGGGAAACTATAGCCCCTCGGGCTAGAAGTGACCCCCTGAAACATTCTAACAGACCTTGAGACATTATTCCTAATCTGACAAATACAATGAGTAGGATACAATACAATGAAACTTCAAAAGAGTTGCCTTAGAAACAGACTGACAGATAAGCATTTACTTTCCTTTGGCCCCCTCTTTAAAAAGTTTGCCCATCGCTGGTTTAGACTATCATTTTTATATGTATTATTCCTTTAACATTTATTGTTCAATTGGTTTAGAAACAAAGGAGTAAAATTATTACTAATTGCTTTATTTTCTCCTCATTTTTAGTATATTCACCTTTTTAGTCTCTGCATTCCTCTTTCTTCTATTTTTTCTTATTGTTTGACTTTCTCTTCCTTTTGTATAATTAGAGTATGCTCACTGAACTCAAAAATTCAAGCTTCCTACGTTCCTTCTCATGTTATGTCCTTACATTTTAGAGATTAAGTTTGTGTGCAGCCATTTCTCTCTCTCTCTCTTTTCCCACTATCGCATCTGGGAAAACTTCTCTTTACTCAGGCTTTTTTGTCTTTTTATTTCCTCTGTTTCATGTGATTATCAATAAATCTTACAAAACATAATACTTGGAGTTATTAGATATTAATTTTAATCTTACATTTTCTTTTGGCCATATCCCTCCTCAGATATCCAATTTCTTCTCTCTACTACCTCTCCAGTTCACACTCATTTTTAGAAATCTTCTCTTATCCTTTCTTTTTTTTTTCTTCTTGGTATTAAATTAGCACACCCTTCTAAAGGTCCATTATTTGTTATTATCTCCTCTAAGTCTTATTCTATCCACCTTTCCAAAAGTCCCTTTCTTATCTCCTCAACTTTATCCTTTGATTTTTTTATTTGAATTTGATTCTAAAAACCTCTCCCTCATCTTGTCCTAAATGCCCCTCCCTTTTCACCCACATTATGACCATATTTCTTGATATTTACATCCTCCTATGTATCCCTTTACATCTTTTTTCTTGATCTACCCTTCCTTTAGTCCTTCAAGGAAATTCTTGGTCATTCCATTATCCTATCCCCTTTCCCTTCTATTCCTCTGTCATTAAGATGGCTTTTACTCTTCTAACTGTGTACCTTATTCTTTAACCAAGAACTGATGAAAGTGGGGTATTAATACTACCCCTCTACAACTTCCAACCCTTCTCTATTATAGTTCTTCTACTCTTCCTTTTAAATGAGATAATGGTTACATTTTATCTCTTTCTGCTCTATTTTGTCATTATTTTAGCTCATTCCATTATATTCGACTTTACCTCCATTCTTCTATCTATATATACTATTTCAAATTAATAAACTAATGATGTAATTTTAATGAGTTACAGATGCAATTAAACAATTTGACTGAATGGATCAGTTACAATTTGTCTTTCCTATTTATCTTTTTTGGTTTCTTATGGATAAAATTTTCTGATTTCTAAATTTTTCCCCAAGGAAAGTTAAAATTCTTTTGGTTCATTAAAATACATTTTACTCCTTGTATAATTATGCTTAGTTTTGCTGGATATGTTTTTCTTGGTTGAAAATCCTCTTCCTTTGCTCTTCACAATATTGTGTTCCGTGGCTTTATTTTTATTTTTTTAGTTTTGGAGCTACAAAGTCTTGTGTTATTTTCACTGTAGCTGCACAGCATTTCATTTCATTTATTTATTTATTTGTTTTATTTCTTGTTACTTGTAGTATTTTGCTCTTAATAGAAAGATATGGGTTTTAGCAAAGATATTTCTGTGGATTTCTATCTTTGAGTCTTTTTTTGGGTGGTGATCAGTGAATTCTCTCAATTTCTATTTAAGTTTCTGATAAAATTTTCAGTAGTTTTCCTTGAGGACTTCTTTTAGTTTTGTATCTAAACTCCTTTTTTTTTCATAATTTCTGGGAATCTTACAAATATTATATTCTCTTCTTGATATATTTTATAGATCAGTTGATTTGTGATCAAATGTATTATATTCATTTTTCCTCATTCTTTTGATTTTTATTATTATTTCTTATATCCATAACAAGTTGTTAGCTTCCCCTTTTCCAATTCTAGTTTTTAATTTATTGTTTTCTTCTATCAGTTTCTGGATCTCTTTTTCCATTTGTGTGATTTTCTTTCATAATTGCCTTGTATTACTCTTATTTTTCCACCTATTTTTTTCTTCATGCTCTCTTATTTGTTTTTGAAGTCTTCTTAACGCTTTTTAAAAAGCTATTTTTTAAGTCTTGTGACCATTTACTGTTTTTCTTTGCTGTTTTTGAAGTAGGTATTTTTACTTCACTGTTTTCTGAGTTTGAATACTGGTCTTCTTTGTCTGTATAATGGCTATCAACAGCTGGGTTTTTTCACTTTTGTTTACTCATTTTTGAGTGGTCAGGTCAAGTGACTTAATTATTGTCTTTATATTAGAGTACAAGGGTTCATAGGATGTGGGGGTATCTTGGGTTCTAGGATTATTTGGTCTTTTCTATTTCCTGGACCATATTTAGTTTTTCAAATGTTCATAATCCAGAGTCAAGGGTAATCCCTGAGGACCTGTTGAAGCACCAGTCTATGTTGTGTTCAGGTTCTCCAACCTGTGTCACTTGGCAGTTCTGCCACTACAAGCAGACAGTTCATGTCTATCCTCTGATGACAGCTAAGGATTCCACTCTTTTTTTTTAGTGGTGGCCACAGCAAATGGGACAACAGTTCCTCAGTAACTAACCCCCGCTCAGCAGTGTGTTCTTCTTTCTCATTCTTCTCCTATTGAAATTGTCTTGGAGAAAACATCAATCTGGTGCATGGACTTAGACTCCAAAGTCCTTCCATGGTCAGCAGCCTAGACTGTAGTCCACAAGCCACTCCCTTTTTTTTTTTTGCTGCCTATTGACTCCAACATCTGGATCATGGGTCCAGCAGACAGGTGAGCACATAGGACCTGTCCTAAGAGCTTAGAACTTTTCAGCTCTGTGGTGTTCACTTAGTGGTCAACCTCCAGCTATGGGTAGTAGAGATCCCTAGAGCTGAGGAGTCTGTACAAGTGCTCCCAGAGCCCTCTGCCTGTAATATCCACAGATATTCTCCAACCAGATGCAAATTTTTGGGTTCAGGAGATAAGTTAAGGAACTGTCCATTTCTTCCTCCAGGTCTTGTTACTTGTTGATTCTGTGTTATTTTCTTTGGGGCTTCTTCCCATTTGTCCTTTGTTGCTAAGCTTTACTCCTGACTCTCCTCTATTTTGGCCACTTTGTGTATTGATTCTGTAGGGTAATTTTTTAATTGATTTTAAGAGGTATCAAAAGAGCAAGGGAGTTTTATTCACTACCATCTTCCTAGAATCCTCTGATGTCTCCATTGTCATTTCATTAAAATTGCTTTAGGTACAAGGGTAAACATAAACCAGGATACTCATTTTCTGACCTTGTCACTTCTTTTGTTAACATTTGTTTTTCAATGAATTATATATATATATATATATATATATATATATATGTATATATATATATATATGTGTGTGT
>NW_025344515.1:0-3643 GCF_016433145.1 Gracilinanus agilis
CTCCTCTCCTCCCCTCTCCTCTCCTCTCCTCTCTTCCCCTCCCCTCCCCTTCCCTTCCCTTCCCTTTCTTAAATTAAAACCCTTACCTTCTGTCTTAGAATCAATACTGTGTACTGGTTCCAAAGCAGAAGAGTGGTAAGGGCTAGGGCAATGGGGGTTAAGTGACTTGCCCAAGGTCACACAGCTGGGAAGTGTCTGAGGCTAGATTTGACCTCCGGAGTTCTTAAAGGAATAATTGCAAAGTATTCATGACTACATGAAAAAAAGTTCCAAATCACTGATAACAAAAGAACTGTGAATCAAAACATCCCTGAAGTTTTACTTCATACCCAAATGGCATCATTCAAAGCTCTATGGGGGGCAGGTGTTGTCTTTCTTTTTTATTGTGTCTCTAGCACTTAACCCAGTGCCTGGAATAGTAGGTACTTGATAAATATTTACTGGATTAGGTTGGAAACAAAAAAGAAAAACAAACTGGACTCAGTAGAAAAAAAATAGAACTTCAAGTTCACCCTAGACAGGGACTGGGTTCTCGGCTTCAGTGTCACCATATTTCCCAGGATATCATTCTCTCTGACTTTCCGATTTGGGCAAAACATTGTGGATGGTTTCAAAAGAGTACTGGTGATTCAGACCCCAAGTTCCTCTAAAGAATGTGGTCTGATGAGTAAATAGGGTTTTAAATAGTCTGGGACTTCGCAGGGATATACCCAAGCATCTCAAACTTGCCCATGACAAATGCGGGCTCCCGACAATATTAAGGAAGAACAATTAGCATCACGATTTGTTTCTGTAGTTACTTTTATTCTCAAGACTAATTCTTTGTTATAAGTAAAGCTTGGGACTCAGAAGTTTAGTCTTATGAACTATCAGAGCAGGAGGGACCTTTAGGATCCTCAATCCCAGAAGTTCTTTAAAAACAAAACAAAACAAAAACCTTGCCTTCTATTCTAGCAACAAGGCAGAAGAGCAAGGGCTATACAAATGGGGTTAAATGACTTGCTCCGGGTCATACAACTAGAAAGTGTCTGAAGTCAGATTTGAATCCAAGTCCTCTTATCTCCAGACCTGGCACTCTATCTACTATGCTACCTAGTTGCCCCAGATTTTTAACTTCTTTGTGTCTTGGATTCTTTTCTGTTGAAGCTGATGAACCACTTCTCAGAATCACTATTTTAAATGTAAAAAAAAAAAAAAAATTAAGAGGCAGCTAGGTAGTTCAGTGGATAGAGAGCCAGGCCTAGATATGGGAGATTCTGGGATTAAATCTGGTCTCAGACACTTCCTAGCAATGTGACCTTGGGCAAGTGACAACCCCAATTGTCTAACCATTACTATTCTTCTGCCTTGGAACCAGTACTTAGTATTTATTCTAAAATGGAAGACAAGGGTTTAAAAAAAAAAGAAAAAATTTACAGAGTATTCACAAGAAATTAATTACACTGAAATATCATTATCAAAAAAATGTTTAAGTCATATGCTTCAAGTTAAGAATTACCACAGAAAGAGTCTAGCCAAGCCTTCCCATTTTGCAGAGGTTAATTGACTTATTCAAAGGTCACAGAGCTCATGAGTGATAGCCTTGAGCCTAGACTAGAACTTGGTATTTTAGAGTAGGTATTCCTTTTCGTATATGGGCTGAAATGGATGGTTGATAAGAACCCCTCCAACTTAGAATCAGAGTCAATAAATATTTATTAAGTGCCTTCTGTGTTCTAGGCACTATGGTAAGTGCTGGGAATTTAAAAAAAGGCATAAGGTAATTCTTGCCCCTTAGTGAATCTAGAATAATAAGAGAAATGGTTGAATGTGGGGAAAAATCTTGGTATCAAATTTCTCTGATAAAGATTTGGTTTCTAACATAGATGTAAACAATTCATAGATATATAAGACTACTAGCCATTCTCCAGTAGCTAATTGGTCTAAGGATATGAATAAACAGTTCTCAAAGAAACAATTGCAAAGTATTCACAACTGCATGAAGAAATGCTCCAAATCACCAATAAGAGAAATGCTAATCAAAACAACCCTGAAGTCTCACTTCATACTCTTCATATTGGCAAAATGACAAAAAATGGCAGTCAATGTTGGATAAGTTCGTGGAAAGATAAGCACACTAATACATTATTGGTGGAATGGTGAAATGATATAACTATTTTGGAAAGCAATTTGGAATCACACAAATAAAGTGACCAAGTTCATACCCTTTGAACCAGAAACTCCATTACTGGGTTTATATCCCAAAGAAGCCAGTGATAAGGAAAAAAAAGTTTCCATACACTCCAAAATATTTATAGCATCACTTTTTCTGATAGCTAAGAATTGGAAACAAAGCAGATGCTCATTAGTTGGGGAATGGCTAAACAAACTGTGGCCCATGGATGAAATGGAATATGACTACTATGGGAAAGTATGTGTATGATGAATACAGAGAAGCATAGAAAGATCTATATGAACTGATGCAGAATGAAGTAGGCAGAGCCAAGTAACAATTCACATGGTAACTACAACAGTATAAGTGGAAAGCACAATAACATTCCAAAATATAAAAATTAATGACACAAATTTATAAAAGATCAAGTAGGACTCAAATAAGAGATATGAGAAGATACACCACCAACGTACTCTTCTGTGAAAGTGAGGGATGCACAGATATTACATATTGTACATGTTTTCAGAGTTTTTCAATGTATTGATCAATTGGGCTAAAAAAACAGCTATTTGTCATGTGGCATGGCCATCCAGGAAAGGGAAGGAATACATGGTGCAAGAAAAAGAAAATATCAAGAAAAACTTAAAATTTTTTTTTACTTTAATTAACATTTATTAATATACATTTTTAGCATGGTTACCAGATTCATGCTCCTCCTATCCCCTTCACCCCCCCCACCCCCCCGCACTCCCCCCACCCATGGCCAATGCGCATTTCCACTAGTTTTGTCATGTGTCCTTGATCAAGACCAATTTCCCAAATTGTTGGTAGTTGCATTGGTGTGGTAGTTTCAAGTCCACACCCTCAATCACATCCACCCCAACCCTTGCGTTCAAGCAGTTGTTTTTCTTATATGTTTCCTCTCCTGTAGTCCTTCCTCTGAATGTGGGTAGCATCTTTACCATAAATCCCTCAGAATTGTCCTGGGTCATTGTATTGCTGCTGGTACAGAGGTCCATTACATTCAATTTTACCACAGTATATCAGTCTCTGTGTATAATGTTCTTCTGGCTCTGCTCCTTTCGCTCTGCATCAGTTCCCGGAGGTCTCTCCAGTTCGCCTGGAACTCCTCCAGTTTATTATTCCTTTTAGCGCAATAGTATTCCATCACCCGCATATACCACAGTTTGTTCAGCCATTCCCCAATTGAAGGACATACCCTCCTTTTCCAATTTGTTGCCACCACAAAAAGCGCAGCTATAAATATTTTCGTACAAGTCTGTTTATCTATGATCTCTTTGGGGTACACACCCAGCAATGGTATGGCTGGATCAAAGGGCAGGCATTCTTTTATAGCCCTTTGAGCATGGTTCCAAATTGCCAGCCAGAATGGCTGGATCAGTTCACAGCTCCACCAGCAATGCATTAATGTCCCAATTTTGCCACATCCCCTCCAACATTCATTACTCTCCCCTTCTTTCATTTTAGCCA
>NW_025344516.1:0-1054 GCF_016433145.1 Gracilinanus agilis
TGAAGGTATCAAAATAGGCAAGGAGGAGACTAAGCTATCACTCTTTAAAGATGATATGATGGTCTACTTAAAAAATCCTAGAGAATCAACTAAGAAGCTTGTAGAAATAATCAACAACTTTAGCAAAGTTGCAGGATACAAAATAAATGCACATAAATCATCAGCATTTCTATACATTTCCAACACACTAGAGCAGCAAGAAGTAGAAAGAGAAACACCATTCAAAATCACCCTAGACAACGTAAAATACTTAGTAATCTACCTACCAAAACAAACACAGCAATTATATGAAAACAACTACAAAACACTTTCCAAACAAATAAAACTGGATCTAAACAATTGGAAAGCCATTGATTGCTCATGGGTAGGATGAGCTAACTTAATAAAAATGACAATTCTACCCAAATCAATTTACCTATTTAGCGCCATACCTATCAAGCTACCAAAAAACTTCTTTACTGAATTAGAAAAAACTATAACAAATTTCATTTGGAATAACAAAAGATCAAGAATATCAAGGGAAATAATGAAAAAAAATGTGAAGGAAGGGGGCCTAGCAGTACCAGATATTAAACTATACTATAAAGTAGCAGTCATCAAAACAATATGGTACTGGCTAAGAGATAGAGAAGAGGATCAATGGAATAGACTTGGGGTTAATGACATCAGCAAGACAGTGTATGATAAACCCAAAGAGCCCAACTTTTGGGACATGAATCCACTATTTGACAAAAACTGCTGGGAAATTTGGAAAACAATATGGGAGAGATTAGGTCTAGATCAACATCTCACACCCTACACCAAGATAAATTCAGAATGGGTAAACGACTTGAATATAAGGAGGGAAACTATAAATAAGTTAAGTGAACACAGAATAGTATACTTGTCAGATCTCTGGGAAAGGAAAGACTTTAAAACCAAGCAGGAGTTAGAGAAAATTACGAAATATAAATTAAATGGTTTTGATTATATTAATCTAAAAAGCTTTTGTACAAACAAAAACAATTTAGTAAAAATTAGAAGGGAAACAACAAATTGGGAAAAAATCTTTATA
>NW_025344517.1:0-3271 GCF_016433145.1 Gracilinanus agilis
GGAGGGAGAGTTTTATGGGTCACAAAATGTCAGAAAATAAGTATTGAGAATTTAATTGATATATAATCTGAGAAAAATAAAAATTAACTTTAAAAAGAGTACAACAGTATTCTCCTCCTTGTCCTGGATGCTATGCCTTTACTTAACCTGCTTTAGATTAAATTACCTTTCTTAGTTATCATATAACATTCAACTTTTGGGGTTTCAGTACACTAATGACACCAACTTCAAATTCTGTCATAAAAAATCATATTGTTATAAATAAACCCACAAATAATTGTTATAAGGTAATTTGTTAATTGTGTGAAATATATGGAATATTATTTGTAATGTGATAGGTACAAAGACAAAAGGAGAGAAAGAAAAAATAGGGAGAGAGAGAAAAAAAATAGTTGAACAAGCCAGTTGATATAGCAATTTGACATAAGTTTATGTATATAGCACAATGTAGTGGAAAGAGGACTGGTTTAGAATCAGAAGTCCCAAGTTTGAATAATGTCAACAACACTTGGGAACTATCAGTAAGTTATGTGGCCTCTATGTCTCATTTTCTTCATCTGGAAATTAATATTTAGACTATTTCTTTTACAGGTTTACTGTAAGGAAAGTACTATGTAAATTTTAAAGTATGATATAAATGTGGATCTATCATTTAGTCTCTATCATCATTACTAAAGCCTCTTTTTGTTTATTGTTTTGTCTAGTAGAGTTCATGGGAGCCTTTAAGAGTTCACTGTAAATCATATATTATAAAATATCTGTGTTCTAGAAAGTAGAATTTTCTGGAATGAAAAATCTCATTTTTAAAAAATGCTTGAAATATACAGATTCCTAATTTTGTTCCATTCCATCACATTGCTATATTGTACCAGCTTTTCCTACTTTTCCTACTTCAGAGACTACCTCTATGTAAAGGCCTTTACTAAAACTGATTCCTCCTTTCCTTCAGCCATTTGTACAGTTATAAAAAAGAGCACACTTCTAGAAAGAATATTTAAATTTAAGTTAACTTTACCTTGAGGTGTCCAGGAATGCCCTTGTTAATTGGTCTTCAGCACTTGACTTATTAAAAAAACAACACACTGGAGAAAGCATGTTTAGAAAAAATAGAAAACATGTAATTTGTATAGATTTAAATGTGATGAGATGTATCATAAAATGTTTGTAGGTTGAATAACAAACATTAAAAGAGGATCATTCTCTTTTAAAAATCCATGTCCAACCTTTTTAAACTTGGGGAAAGCAAATTAATGGTTGTTTCATGTTCTCGATTTTGAAATAAAATAAATTTAAGGTTATAATCTCTAATACCTAATTTTTCTGAAAAGGACAGCTACATTATTCCTTCTTAAATTTCTCTTTGGCCACATCCTAGATAAAAACATTAAAGGATCACTTTTAATTGACAAATCTTTCTCTGGTATCATAATTTCAATTTTATCCTTCAGCATATCATTAAATTATATGACCAAAAAAAAACCTCACTATATAAAACATTTAAATAAATAGATATATGTGATATATAGATAATACACAGCTGTAGCCATACATATCTATAGTATATAATTTTGTGGCTTGTAAGAACCTTAAAAATGACAATTATGTTTTCCGGGTTAAGATGGCGGCAGAGTAAGAAGCAGCTCTAAACCTCTCCTGACCGAAACACACAAAACTCCTCAAGGGGACATAAAAACAAGTCCAGACGAACGGAGGAACCCCACAACAGGGCACAGCGTGGAAGGTACGTGGAATCGAGACATTTCCAAGCTAAAAAGGGCTCTCACTCAAGCGCGAGCTGAGCAACCGCCCCACCCCCACCCCCTCCACACTCACCTATAGCTCTGAACCCAGCTAAAAAGAAATAGAGCAAGCTTGGGGCACCCATCGAGTCATCAGCAGCTCCGGGACCTGTTCCTGAGAGCAGCAAGACTTAGGACCCCATTAAGTCAAGAACGCACGCGAAATCTGAGCGCGCGCGCGCGGGAGCAGAGCCTGGACGCTGGGAGCGGAGCGCCCGCTGAGCAGAGGCGTGGGTGCCGGCTGAGCAGAGGCGTGGGCGTGGGTGGAGGCAAACACAACCAGATACTAAAGCCTAAGTGGGGAACCAGTGCAGACGGGTATACGACTGTGGAAGTAGCTCCCTGAGACTTGTAAAGAAACCTCCTGCAGAGGTTCAAGCAAGGGAATCCACCAGGGGGCTTGACCTTGGAAAAAACTAGAACTCAGTCCTCAGGAGCCAATAGATCTCAGACAGACACTGAGAGCGAGGATAAACCTGAGAAGCTGCTGGGCTAATGATGGCTAATCAGTTACAGGAAATTCAGAAGAGAAAGAATAATAACAAAAAAAAGAAGTCTTTAACACTCGACAGCTTCTACACAGAGAAAATCCAGACAACCGAGCAAACAGAGGAGGAGAACAAACAACCATCCAGATCCTCCCCAAATAAGGAAAACTCCTCACAACCTATGGAAGTGTTCAAATCTGAGATTTTGAGGAAAATGGAAGAGATCTGGCAAGAAAATAACAGCTTAAAAGGTAGAATCTTGCAACTGGAAAGTGAGGCTCAGAAACCAAATGAACTGATAAGCAAATTGAACACAAGAAATGACCAGATTGAAAAGGAATACCAGAAGATTATGGCCGAAAACAAGAAGATTATGGCCGAAAACCAAAAGATTATGGCCGATTACCAGAAGATTATGGCCGAAAATCAATCCCTAAAGGCTAGAATTGAGCAAGTAGAAACTAATGATCTCTCAAGACAACAAGAACAAATAAAACAAAGCCAAAAGACTGAAAAAATAGAAGGAAACATGAAATATCTCAATGAGAGAGTGACAGACCAAGAAAACCAGTCTAGAAGAGACAATTTGAGAATAATTGGTCTTCCAGAAAAACCAGAAATTAATAAAAACCTGGACTCTATATTAATAGAAATAATTCAGCAAAATTGCCCTGAAGTCCTACAACAAGAGGGCAATATAGACATTGAAAGGATTCATAGAACACCTGCGGCATTCGATCAAGAAAGGAAAACACCAAGAAACATCATTGCAAAATTCAAGAGTTTCCAAGCAAAAGAAAAAATCTTACAAGAAGCCAGAAAGAAACAATTCAAATATCAAGGAGCAACAATCAGGATCACACAGGATCTGGCAGCCTCAACACTAAAAGACCGCAAGGCGTGGAATACAATATTCAGAAAGGCAAGAGAGCTGGGCCTGCAACCACGGATCAACTACCCATCAAAATTGACTATATATTTCCA
>NW_025344518.1:0-2841 GCF_016433145.1 Gracilinanus agilis
CAGGGCGCAGAGCGCAGGCTCAGAGCGCAGGCTCAGAGCGCAGGCACGGGCAGAGGCGTGGGTGGAGGCAGACAGAGCCACAAGCTAAAGCTCTGAAACCCTGAGTGGGGAACCAGTGCAGACGGGAATACGACTGTGGAAGCAGCGCCCTGAGACTTGTAAAGAAACCTCCTGCAGACCACCAAGCAAGTGGGTCCACCAGGGGGCTTGACCGCGGACAGACCCTGAGCGCGAGGATAAACTAGAGAAGCTGCTGGGCTAAGGATGGCTACCCAGTCTCAGGAAGTTCAGAAGAGAAAGATTAACAACAAGAAAAAGAAGTCTTTAACACTCGAACAACTTTTACACAGAGAAAATCCAGACAACCGAGCAAACAGAGGAGGAGAACAAACAAGCATCTGGACCCTCCTCAAATAAGGAAAACTCCTCACAAGCTATGGAAGAGTTCAAAACTGAGATTTTGAGGAAAATGGAAGAGATCTGGCAAGAAAATAACTGTTTAAAAGGTAGAATCTTGCAATTGGAAAGTGAGGCTCAGAAACCAAATGAACTGATAAGCAAATTGAACACCAGAAATGACAAGATTGAAAAGGAATACCAGAAGATTATGGCCAAAAACCAGAAGATTATGGCCGAAAATCAAAAGATCATAGCCGAAAACCGAAAGATTATAGCCGAAAATCAATCCTTAAAGGCTAGAATCGAGCAAGTAGAAGCTAATGATTTCTCAAGACAACAAGAACAAATAAAAAAAAGTCAAAAGACTGAAAAATAGAAGGAAACATGAAATATCTCAATGAGAGAGTGACAGACCAAGAAAACAAGTCTAGAAGAGACAATTTGAGAATAATCGGTCTTCCAGAAAAACCAGAAATTAATAGAAACCTGGACTCCATACTAAAAGAAATAATCCAGCAAAGTTGCCCTGAAGTCCTACAACAAGAGGGCAATATAGACACTGAAAGGATTCATAGAACACCTGCAACATTCGATCCAGAAAAGAAAACACCCAGAAATGTAATTGCCAAATTCAAGAGTTTCCAAGCAAAAGAAAAAATCTTACAAGAAGCCAGAAAGAAACAATTCAAATATCAAGGAGCACCAATCAGGATCACACAGGATCTGGCAGCCTCCACGCTAAAAGATCCCAAGGCTTGGAATACGATATTCAGAAAGGCAAGAGAGCTGGGCCTGCAACCACAGATCAACTACCCATCAAAATTGACTATATATTTCCAGGGGAAAGTATGGGCATTCAACAAAATTGAAGAATTCCAGGTATTTGCACAGAAAAGACCAGGGCTAAATGAAAAATTTGATATCCAACCACAAAAATCGAGAGAAACATGAAAAGGTAAATAAGATGCAGAGGGGAAAGAAAGAAAACTTATAATTTTTAAATTTGCCTTTTTAAGGGCATCAGTGAGATCTAATTACTGGGCTCAGAGAACGGACTATTATGATTTCTGACAAAGCCAAAGTAAAAATAGATATGATTAAAAAAGACAGGGAAGGTCATTACATCCTGATTAAAGGCAGTATAAACAATGATGAAATAACACTGCTCAATATGTATGCACCAAGTGGCATAGTACCCAAATTCATAAAGGAGAAAATGGCAGAGCTCAAGAAGGAAATAGATAGTAAAACCAAACTAGTGGGAGATGTAAATATTCCTCTGTCAGATCTAGATAAATCAAACCAAAAAATAAATAAGAAAGAGGTAAGAGAGGTGAATGAAATCCTAGAAAAATTAGATTTAATTGATATGTGGAGAAAAATAAATAGGGACAAAAAGGAGTACACCTTCTTCTCAGCTGCACATGGCACATTCACAAAGATTGACCATGTTATAGGGCATAGAATCATTGAAAACAAATGCAAAAGAGCAGAAATAATAAATGTAACCTTCTCAGATCATAATGCAATAAAAATAATAATCAGTAAGGGCACCTGGACAGGAAAATCAAAAACTAATTGGAAATTAAATAATATGATTCTTCAAAACCAATTTGTCAAAGAAGGAATCATAGAAACAATCAACCGTTTCATTGAAGAAAATGACAATGATGAGACATCCTACCAAAATCTGTTGGATGCAGCCAAGGCAGTACTCAGGGGGAAATTTATATCCTTCAGTGCATATATTAACAAATAAAGGAGGTCAGAGATCAATGAAATGGGCATGCAACTCAAAAAATTAGAAAGCGAGCAAATTAAAAATCCCCAGATGAAAACTAAATTAGAAATACTAAAAACCAAGGGAGAAATTAATAAAATCGAAAGTAAAAGAACTATTGAATTAATAAATAAGACTAGAAGCTGGTACTTTGAAAAAACAGATAAAATAGACAAAGTACTGGTCAATCTAATAAAAAAAAGGAAAGAAGAAAACCAAATTGATAGTATCAAAGATGAAAAGGGAGACCTCACCTCTAATGAAGGGGAAATTAAGGCAATCATTAAAAACTATTTTGCCCAATTATATGGCAATAAATATAACAATTTAGGAGATATGGATGAATATTTACAAAAATATAAGTTGCCTAGATTAACAGCAGAAGAAATAGAATACCTAAATAATCCCATATCAGAAAAAGAAATTGAACAAGCCATCAAAGAACTCCCTAAGAAAAAATCGCCAGGGCCTGATGGATTCACAAGTGAATTCTATCAGACATTCAAAGAGCAAATAATCCCAATACTATACAAATAATTTTATATGATAAGCAAAGAAGGAGTCCTACCAAATTCTTTTTATGACACAAATATTGTACTGATTCCAAAGCCAGGGAGATCAAAAACAGAGAAAGAAAACTACAGACCAATCTCCCTAATGAA
>NW_025344519.1:0-2200 GCF_016433145.1 Gracilinanus agilis
TCGGCCATAATCTTCTGGTAATCAGCCATAATCTTTTGGTTTTTGGCCATAATCTTCTGGTATTCCTTTTCAATCTGGTCATTTCTTGTGTTCAATTTGCTTATCAGTTCATTTGGTTTCTGAGCCTCGCTTTCCAGTTGCAAGATTCTACCTTTTAAGCTGTTATTTTCTTGCCAGATCTCTTCCATTTTCCTCAGAATCTCAGATTTGAACTCTTCCATAGCTTGTGAGGAGTTTTCCTTATTTGGGGAGGGTCTGGATGGTTGTTTGTTCTCCTCCTCTGTTTGCTCGGTTGTCTGGATTTTCTCTGTGTAGAAGCTGTCGAGTGTTAAAGACTTCTTTTTTTTGTTATTATTCTTTCTCTTCTGAATTTCCTGTAACTGATTAGCCATCATTAGCCCAGCAGCTTCTCAGGTTTATCCTCGCGCTCAGTGTCTGTCAGAGGTCTATTGGCTCCTGAGGTCTGAGTTCTAGTTTTTTCCAAGGTCAAGCCCCCTGGTGAGCCCTCTTGCTTGATCCTCTGCTGGAGGTTTCTTTACAAGTCTCAGGGCGCTGCTTCCACAGTAGTATACCCGTCTGCACTGGTTCCCCACTTAGGCTTTAGTTCCTGGTTGTGTTTGCCTCCACCCAAGCCTCTGCTCAGCCGGCACCCACGCCTCTGCTCAGCAGGCGCTCGCCCCGCGTCCACTCTCTGCTCCCGCGCGCTCAGATTTCGCGTGCGTTCTTGACTTAATGGGGTCCTAAGTCTTGCTGCTCTCAGGAACAGGTCCCGGAGCTGCTGATGACTCGATGGGTGCCCCAAACTTGCTCTATTTCTTTTTAGCTGGGTTCGGAGCTATAGGTGAGTGTGGAGGGGGTGGGGGTGGGGCGGTTGCTCAGCTCGCGATTGAGTGAGTGAGAGCCCTTTTTAGCCTGGAGATGTCTCGATTCCACGTACCTTCCACGCTGTGCCCTGTTGTGGGGTTCCTCCGTTCGTCTGGACTTGTTTTTATGTCCCCTTGAGGAGTTTTGTGTGTTTCGGTCAGGAGAGGTTAAGAGCTGCTTCTTACTCTGCTGCCATCTTAACCCGGAAGCCCCATTGTATAACTTCTAAAGCTCTCTTGCTTATCTGTGACTCTCACTAGCCTCCCTTAGAATCTTTTCTCGTTTATTTTTGGAACTTTATACCAAACCGCCTTCTCTTTATCACCCTCCCCTTCCCCAATTAAAAAAGAAAAGAAAAAACCTTTGTGACAAAGACATGTAATGAAGTAAAATTTTTAAATCCCACATTAGCTTTTCCTGAAAATGTATGTCTCGGTCTTCACCTTGAATCTATTGACTCTCTGTCAGGAGACGGTTAGCATTCTTCAGCCTCTGTTGACCTTTGAATTGTTCTGTGCATTAATCAGAGTTCTTAAGTCTTTCAGTTGTTGCTGCATTATTATAGTTATTGTATAAATTGTTCTTCAGGTTGAGCTCATTTCCTTCTGCATCTGTTCATATAAGTTTTCAGAAACTCTCCCCTCTGTTATTTCTTATGACCCAATACTTTCCTATTACATTCATATACCAGAATTGGTTCTGCCATTCCTCACTTGATGGGCACCCCCTTAGTTGCAAGTTCTTTCTTACTACAAAAAGAGTTGTGATAATTATTCTTGTGTTTATGGGTCTGTTTCCTCTCTCATTGATCTTGTTTGGGGTCATATGGGCCTAGTAAAATGTCCAAGAGTATATATATATATATATCATTTAGTGATTCTTTGGGCCCAGGTAGAAACTGCTTTCCAGAATGGCTCAGTCCATTCACAGCTCCATCTGTTCCTTTTCAGTGACTGTACTCCATGCCTAGAATGTCTTCCCACTTCATTTATGCCTCTTAGCTTTCCTGGCTTATTTCAAATCTCAGCTTAAATCCTGTCCTCTACAGATTGTCTTTCCAGGTCCTCCCAGCACTAGTGCCTTCCCCTCTCGGATTTCCTTCCATCTATTCTGTACAGGTCTTATAAGGACCTAGTTATTTTTACACTGTCTCCTCCCATTCAGTTATAAGATCCTTAAAGGCTGGAATTGTGTTTGCCTTTCTTTGTATGCTGAGCATACTAAGCACAGTGTCTGACATATAGTAAATATTTTAAAATGCTTGTGGATTTCCTTCTTCCTTCCTTCTTCTTTTCCTTCCTTCCTTCCTTTCTCCCTCCTTCCCTCCCTCCCTCCT
>NW_025344520.1:0-7783 GCF_016433145.1 Gracilinanus agilis
AGGAAGATAGAAAAGAAGGGAGAAAGAGGAAGGGATGGGGGGAATGATACAGAGAGAAGAGAGAGGAAGAAGAAAGGAGAGGAGAGAGGCAGGAGGAGAAAGGGAAAGAGAAAAGCAGGGGGAGGGAGGGAAGAAAAGAGGGAAGGGAAAGGGTGGGAAGACCAACCAAAACCTAGTCAGGCCCAAAACCCAACTCAGATATAGAGAGCTGAATTTAAGAGACTAGAAGACTTGAATTCAAATCCTCCCTCTCCCATTTACCATCTATGCGACTTACCATCTGTATAACATCTAATTTAACATTTATACACCTGACAATCCACAGACTCTCCTAAGCCACAGACCCATGGATCTGAAAATAGAATGAGTTCCAAAGATGGGAATTCCTCCCACTGATGAAATCACCAATACATATTATCTGTATGAATACTTTTCCCTTCTGGGTCTCAGTTTCCTCATTTGTAAAATGAGGTGGTTGAACTTCTTGGGTCTAAAGTCTAGGATCCTAGGGGAGCATATCTGATTCTACTTCCAAGTAGAACTTTAACGCAGACACATCCAGTGTTTTTTCCAAACTCAAGGTCAGTCCTTTGATGGGTGAATGTGAACATAAGAAGAATCGTAGACTTTTCAAATCCTAAGGGAACTCAGATGCCAACAAATTCAGCCTTCTCTGAAGCATGAATCCCATCTAAGCTGACTTGATGAGGAGTCATCCAGACTCCAGTAAAACACTTCCAGGAATGGAAACTTCCCTCCTCTGATTCCTTTTAAGGAGAGCTCTAATTCTTGGAGACAGGTCAGACGCACTATCTCTTCCTTATTGCATTTAACTTTCTAATGTGATAATAGTGCAAAAGGACCCAACGGACCAGACAGTCCCTTCGAGAGGTTCTATTTTACAGATGACAATTAAGAATTCCTATCTCAAGGACAAAATCTGGGCTCCTGAACTGGTGAAATAATAAAAAGTCCCATTTCCCCAAGTGCTTTATATTTGAAAAGTCACTTTCCTTACATGAAGAATGCAAGTAAGAAGCAAGGTAAAAAGTAAAGAAAGTAAAATCTCCCCTTTATTTATACATGAAGAAACAGAGCTCAGAGAGGTTAAACAAAATTGATTAAATTCCCACAGCTTCTAGGCAGCAGGCAGATCTGAAATTCAAGACTCTTAGCCCTATGTTCAGTGCATGTCTCAGTTGCATCACATTCCTGTCCCCATTTACCACCTCTGGCAAATCGAAACAGTGAATTTCCTGCTGATACTGTGATTGCACAAGATGACTGCATTTGAACAGAGGTCTTGGCTTTCTGTTTTTGTTTTTAAATTCAATGATGAGCCACTTGGATTCAAATTATGGAATGAGTCAAATCAAAGATGATAGAGACCACAATAGAAGCTCCTGGCCCCCAGAGAACACCTAATAAAATCTCTAATGGAAAACATTTTAAGTGGCAACCAACCATCACCCTAACCCTCGACTTACTCTTCTGTTACAATAAACAGTCAATAAATTAGTCTTTGCTGGCAGATCACAGGGTGTAGAGCAGCAAATGACATAGCCTTGATCTTACACCCAAGATACCCCATTAGGCCACCATCTGCCTCCCTAAATCCCCCCCATCCCCACCAAGTATTCCAACAGGATTGTTAATAACAAGAATCCTGGCATTTCCAGCATTTCTGATGCCAAATGGCAGAATAGGGCAGATGGATGGAGGAGTCCTCAGGGCTGTGGGATCCAAAATACAAAACTTCTCCATGAATACTGTTTGGCTGCTATTGTCACAGAAGAAAATAAAGGTAGCATGAATTCATTATTTCATTTTAAAACCAGGGAGGAAAATAACCTGTTTCCCACTATTCATATTTTTGTCTGTGGTTAAGACCATGGGATTTGGAACTGGAAGGCATCTTGGAACTCTTCTTATACAATGGTTCTAAACTTGAAGTTGTAAACTTAAAAAAAAATACAAAGTATCCCTAGCACAGTGGATAGAGTGCCAAGCCTGGATCTGGGTGGATCTGGGTTCAAATGTGACCTTAGACTCTTCCTAACTATGTGACCTTGAACAAATCACTTAACCCACATTGTCTAGTACTTGCCATGCTGCTGTCTTGAAAATGATACTAAGATGGAAGATAAGGATTTAAAATAAACAAACAAAGGGTATCCCCAAAGTCTTTCTTTTGTTGTTGAAATCCTTAACTTCTGTCTTAGATCAATACTAAATATTAATTCCAAAGCAGAAGAGCAGTAAGGGATAGGCAACTGGTTTTAAGTGACTTGCCCAGGGTCACACAGCCAGGAAGTATCTGAGGCTACATTTGAACCCAGGACCTCCCATATCCCAGCCTGGTTCTCTATCCACTAAGCCATCTCACTGCCCTGAGTCTTTAAGTTTTAGTAGTTTAAAACCACAGTGAGACCTTTGGGACATCCTGCATTTTATGCACTGTATTTCAATATAGAATACTGCAAGATATGGGGTACCATCCATTAACTGGGGAAATTGATGAACTGTGGAATCTCACTGTAGAGATGTCTTTTGGGACAGCTCGAAAACTAATTTCCCTTATAATCTTATATATTTTATTTTATACATTTAAAAACTATTTTGAGAAGGGTTCATAGGCTTCATTATACTTCCAAATGAGGTCTATGCTTCCATCTACCACCCTCATCTTAGATGTGAAGAAACTGAAGCCCAATAAAGTCAGGCACCTTGTTCTAGCTAATGAATACTAGAGCTAATATTCCAATCAAGGTGGAAGGATTACAGAACAGCAGCTAGAATAAACATCAGAAGCCATCTGGTCTAATTCCCTGATTTTACAATTAAGGAAACTGAGGCCCAGGGAGGTATACTGACTTACTCACAGTCCTATAGATAGTCCATGTCAAAGACAGAATCTGAAGCCAGGTCCTCAGACTACAAACCATTGTCTTTCAACTATACTATAAGGCATATCACTGTAGAACATTTGTAAGAATAGACTTTTAAAAAGGAAGCTAATATAGCTTTTTAATCTTTTTTTTTATGTTGCAATCATGAGTGAGCAAAAACTGGATGAATGAAGAAGTCTGTTTCCTAAATAGTAATATTTGAGCCATATGCTTTTTCTCTTTATTATCCTCATTAAGTAATGCAAATCCTTACTAATTGCAAAATAATGAGCAACAGAATTACAATTTGACAGCTTTATCAGAATGGATTCAGACTGAATTTTGCTCTGAGTGATACGGTCAGGGTTCTGGACACTCAAATCCACTCGCTCACACCTTGGTTAAAAAATTGGGCACCATTTTCAAGCCGACAAGTCACACAGTCTATGGGTGATCATGAGGGTTAATGAAAATGCAATCTAGCCCCTAATTTTTAACTATAACAATTGCTTTGCTAATAACAACTCTGTTGATTTCCAGTTTTCCAAAATATGATTTGAATCCTGGTATAATATAGCTGCTGAATGACTCTAGAGCTTCTAAATGTGAGTTCTGCTCTCTGGATTGCATGATTCTGAATGAATAGAAGAATGACAGCCAATCCTTGAGTCAATCTTGGAATCATAGGATATGAGTCAGGAGGAAATTCCAAAGTCTTTTAATTCTATCTATAACAATTTGACAATTTCCTTTATAATTTCTCAAATACGTGACTATCTAATCTGTTTGCTTAAAGAACTTTGGTGACAAGGAACTCAATGGCTCCTAAGGCAGACTATTCTAAGTGGGAAGTGACAGAAGAGTGAATGATGATGTCATAATTACAATATTAGCCTTTTAGGGTTTGGAAAGTGTTTTTTGTACATTATTTCATTTTACCTTCACGACAATCCTGAGAAGGAAAAACAAGGGGACCCTGGAAGTCTGATGTAATCCATAACCAGTTTTCTTTAAATATCACAGATGGAAAGATTATATTCACAGAAGGAGACCCTTGTGTTAGATTAGATGGTTTGGGACAGGAATCAAGGGTCATTCTCTTAGGAAGCAGAGGCCTAGATGGCATGACCTTAGAGCTATAAAATAACAAAAAGAGCAACATAAAGACAGAGAGTTGATGTATACAGTCCAGTATGTTACAACCAAAGAATGAATGAATGATGAGAAGCACTTATAAGTACTTACTATATATGAGCACTGTGCTAAGCTCAGGGGACAAAATAAAAAAGGCTTTAGAGTCTGTGCTCACAAGGACTCATACTCTAATCAAGGGAGATCACTTATAAAAGAAAATTCAGATGCAAGACAGATAGAAAAGTCTGTAAGTCCTAAGAATTCTGGGGTGAGGTGGATGGCAAAGCCCTGACATCCTTAGGTTATTTAATTAATTAAAATGAGAATACCAGGGGACTGTAAGTGCAGGGCAGATGCTAAGGCCTGGGGGGTTCTCCCTCTCATCAAATGGAATGGAACTGTTGATTTAAACCCTATAGAGTTTGCTAAACAGCCCATGCAAAGGGGTAAGAAGTTCCTAATCATTATCTACCTAGATAGGCTGTGGAACTTCCCAGGGTTAGGGGAGAAGAGGAGGGCTGAAGTAAAGGAGGGTAGGAGGTCCCCTTTGTGGGGGAAGCTCTTCCTGTTCTCCTGTCACTGAGTCTCACCATGAAATGATCTTCAGTGGGTAGAAAGTAATACAATACAATACAATATAAGATAAGATAAGATATTATAAGATATTATAATATGATGTGATGTGAATGTGATATAATATGATGTGATATAACATATGATAAATATAAGTTGATATATAAATAAGTATACTATACTATAATGAATATATTATAATAAAATAAATATGTAATATAGTCAAATAGAACATATGATATGGTATTGTAATATATTTATATAGCATGATATAATATAACATTTTTTATTTGTTTGTTTTTAAAAGCCTTAATTTTATATTAGCATTGATATAAGCATTGGTTCCAAGGCAGAAGAGCAATAAGGGCTAGGCAATTGGGGGTTAAGTGATTTGCCCAGGGTTACACAGTTAGGGAGTATCTGAGGTCACATTTGAACCCAGGTCTTCCCACCTCCAGGACTAGCACACTAGTCAATGAGTCACCTTGCTGCCCCAAAAGTAATGTAATATTACGAAGGACACAAAAATGAGAAGTTGCAAATGAAAAGACTGAATGGTGCCATTGATATATTACCAAAAAAAGGAGAAGAAATTTTGATTATATAAAATTGAAAAATTTTCGCCCAATTAAAATCGATATAGTTAGAAGGAGAAGGGAAACTGTTTTCTAGAAGTAGCAGGTGAATGATTGGGAAGGAATTTTGGCAGAAACCTTCTCTAATAAATGTCTGCCCTCCAAATTATATTGGGAATCAATACAAATATATAAGGACAAGAGCTATTACCAGTAGATAAATGATAGAAAAGATATGAACAAGCAGTTCTCATGGAGAGAAATCCAAGCTTTCAACAACCACATGAGAAAATGTTCCAAACAACTAATAATAAGAAAAATGAAAGTTAAAACATCTCTGAAGTTATACTTTATACCTATCAGATTGCCAAAGAGGATGAAAAAGGAAAATAATGATTGTTGGATGGGCTTTGGGAGGATAGTCATACTAATGCACTACTGGAGAAGCTACAGATTGGTCTAACCATTTTGGAATGCAATTTGGAACTAACTATACTTCTAAAATTACTAAACTATGTATGTGCACCTTGACTAAAACATAGGATCTGATTTTTCATCTGTAGTCCATTAGACACATAATCTAAGGGAAAAGATTCATATGCACAAGGGGAAAGGGAATGGAAAGAATAAGCATTTATTAAATACCTACTATGTGCCAGAAACTATGCTAAGCCCTTAAAAAAATATTTCATTTGATCCTCAATTTATTTGAGCAAAAATGCATATACACAAAGAAAAAAACCATATGTTTTGCATAATAACACTTATGCAAAATACACATGTATCAACATGGAAATGGATTTTGAGTGATAATACATGTATAACCCAGTGGAATTGCTTGTCACCTATAGGATAGGAGAAGGAAAAGGAGTGGGAAAGAACATGAATCATGTAACCATGGGAAAATATTTTAAAAATAAGATTATATTTAAAATTTTTAATTAATTTTAAAAATTCGTATGTCCATACAAAATACACGTATACACTTCCCCTGGGTGTCTAAGCAGCTTTTCTTTCTTTCTTTTTTTTAAACCTTTACTTTCTGTCTTAGAATCAATACTGTGTATATTGGTTCCAAGGCAGAAGAACAGTAATGGCCAGGCAATGGGAGTGAAGTAATTTGCCCAAAGACACACACATAGCTAGGAAGTGTCTGAGATCAAATTTGAACCCAGGACCTCCTGTTTCTAGGCCTGACTCTCAATTCACTGAGCCAACTAGTTGCCCCCTGAGCAGTTTTTCTTAAGGACAAACTAATTACCTCTGGGTGTGAGGAAGGGACTAGAAAAGGTACCCTAAAAATTGTCTGCTTAAGAAACTATACAAGAACAATCTCAAGATCTCTCTGAAGAATTTTGGTATCAATTGTGAAAAATGGGATGACATTGGTATGGAGTACCAGCATCAAAGATGCTCCAGGAGCAAAGCAGAATTATAGTAGTTCCAAAGAAACATGAGATAGGCACACTTAGAGAGACATCTTCATCTGGAATGGACATATGCCCCATCTGTGGTAGAGCCTTCTGAGCTCAAAGTGGTCTGGTCAGCTTCAGGTGAACATACTGTACATCGACCCTCCTCTCTCAGAACTGGAGAAGGCCTTGCTTGCTTGCTTGCTTACATCATTATCCCTGCCCCCTCAGCTTTCCCATGACTCTTCTCTGTGTGCACACCCCAAAATAAAAGTCCTCTGTTATAACAAATCATCAAACAAAATAAATTCATGTTGTATATTGGTATGGTCTGAAAATGGATATCTAATTCTGTGCCTACAATCCCTTTCCTTCCTTTTTCTGGCCTTTATGTTTGAAAATGTTCACATTTTGGTTAATTTCTAAGCTATGATAAACTTTTTTTTAAGTAGGATCATAGGCCCATAGTCTAGAATTATGGGACTGTCTAATCCAACTCTCTCATTTTATAAATGATGATATGCCATTCCCTTTCAATATTCTCACTAAAAATAAAAACATGTTTCTCAGAAGTCAGGGATCTTTTGCTGCAGTTTCTGCTACAGCTTCTCAATTCGCCAAAATTAGGCACCTACTATGTGCAAAGATTGGACTAGGCTCTGAAGTAAAAAAGATAAATATGACAAAGGCCCATAACTTTAGGAGCAAACACTCTATTGGAGGTAGGGATAGAATAGAATAAAACAGAAAAAAAATTATTTGCATCAAATCCTACTTTTTTATACCTGGAAGGGAAAGAAACATTATCTAGATTAACTCCATCATTTAACTGATGAGGAAACTACTTCAGAAAAGGCAAGTGATATGCAGAAGGTTTTAGTGGCAGAGTTAACAAAACCCAAGTTTTCTGCTTCCTGGTTCGATTCTCTTTCAAGTGTATACTACCATCCTCAAGACGATTATAACTGCAAAACAAATCAATAAACACTTGTCTCATGCCAGCAATGTGTAAGGCACTGTGTAGAGCGCTGAGAAGAAAGAAATGGATCTGAAGGAGCTTAAGATCTAATGAAGGAGCTTTGGGGAAAAGCTGTAGGGGAGTCTGGGGAAGATTGCACTGGGGAAAATGGCTCTTTGTGATCAGGACTGAAAAGTAAGGATAGAGGAGGAATTTGATAACAATGCTGATATTATATATATA
>NW_025344521.1:0-10480 GCF_016433145.1 Gracilinanus agilis
CTTATTTATTTTTCGGTTTGATTTATCTAGATCTGAAAGAGGAATATTTAGATCTCCCACTAGTATGGTTTTACTATCTATTTCCTTCTTGAGCTCTGCCATTTTCTCCTTTATGAATTTGGATGCTATACCACTTGGTGCATATATATTAAGCAGTGTTATTTCCTCATTGTTTATACTGCCTTTAATCAGGATGTAATGACCTTCCCTGTCTTTTTTAATCCTATCTATTTTTACTTTGGCTTTGTCAGAAATCATAATAGCCACTCCTGCCTTCTTTTTCTCATTTGACGCCCAAAAGATTTTGCTCAAGTCCTGAACCTTAAACTTGTGTATGTCTACCCGCCTCATATGTGTTTCTTGTAGACAAGATATGGTAGGATTTTGGTTTCTAATCCACTCTGCTATTTGCTTCCGTTTTATGAGCGAGTTCATCCCATTCACATTCAGAGTTATAATCATCAGTTGTGCATTTGCTGACATTTTTGTATCCTCCCCTATTCCTACCCCCTTTTTCTTATACTATTTCCTTCTAAACCAGTGGTTTGCTATTAAGACCCTATCCCTTATCCCCTCCCTTGATTAAATTCCCTTTCTACCACCTCCCTTGTTTTCCCCCCCTTTTTGTTTTTAAAGGCCTTATGAATTCCCTCCCCCTTCTTCTCCCCTCCCTTTTTTTGTCCTCCCCACTCCCCTGCTCCCCTTGGTTTATCCCTTCTAACTTTCTCAGAAGGGTCAGATAAGAGTTTTATGTCCCAATGGATAGTATAGCTACTCTTCCCTCTCCAGGTTGATTACACTGAGAGTAAGGTTTGATTATTACCTCTTAATGCTCTCTTCCTCTCCTTCTTATAATAGTATTTGTCCCCTCTCCTTCCCATGCCCTCTTTGTGTGTAATAGAATATCCTATTTTTCTTATTCACTCAAGTTTTTCTTGATGTCCCCTGCTATTCACCCCCTCTTTCCCATCCCCCATGTCATCTTAGATTATTTAGTGTTCCACCCTCACCCTGTTAATTATTCTTCTGATTACTATAATGGTGAATACTATAATAGTGAATAGAGTTCACTACAGAGAATTATACATAACATTTCTCTACATAGGAATACAGATAATTAGATCTCACTGAGGCCCTTAAAAAGGCAAATTTAAAAATTTTAAGTTTTCTTTCTTTCCCCTCTGTATCTTATTTACCTTTTCATGTTTCTCTTGATTTTTGTGGTTGGATATCAAACTTTCCATTTAGCCCTGGTCTTTTCTGTGCAAATACCTGGAATTCTTCAATTTTGTTGAATGCCCATACTTTCCCCTGGAAATATATAGTCAATTTTGATGGGTAGTTGATCCATGGTTGCAGGCCCAGCTCTCTTGCCTTTCTGAATATCGTATTCCCAGCCTTGAGATCTTTTAGCGTGGAGGCTGCCAGATCCTGTGTGATCCTGATTGGTGCTCCTTGATATTTGAATTGTCTCTTTCTGGCTTCTTGTAAGATTTTTTCTTTTGCTTGGAAACTCTTGTATTTGGCAATTATATTTCTGGGCGTTTTCTTATCTGGATTGAATGTCGCGGGTGTTCTATGTATCCTTTCAATGTCTATATTGCCCTCTTGTTGTAGGACTTCAGGGAAATTTTGCTGAATAATTTCCGTTAGTATGGAGTCCAGGTTTCTTTTAATTTCTGGTTTTCTGGAAGACCAGTTATTCTCAAATTGTCTCTTCTAGACCGGTTTTCTTGGTCTGTCACTCTCTCATTGAGATATTTCATGTTTCCTTCTATTTTTTCAGTCTTTTGACTTTGTTTTATTTGTTCTTGTTGTCTTGAGAGATCATTAGCTTCTAATTGCTCAATTCTAACCTTTAGGGATTGGTTTTCGGCTATTATCTTTTGGTTTTCGGCTATGATCTTTTGGTTTTCGGCTATAATCTTCTGGTTTTTGGCTATAATCTTCTGGTATTCCTTTTCAATCTGGTCATTTCTGGTGTTCAATTTGCTTATCAGTTCATTTGGTTTCTGAGCCTCACTTTCCAATTGCAAGATTCTACCTTTTAAACTGTTATTTTCTTGCCAGATCTCTTCCATTTTCCTCAAAATCTCAGTTTTGAACTCTTCCATAGCTTGTGAGGAGTTTTCCTTATTTGAGGTGGGTTTGGATGCTTGTTTGTTCTCCTCCTCTGTTTGCTTGGTTGTCTGGATTTTCTCTGTGTAAAAGTTGTCAAGTGTTAACGATTTCTTTTTCTTGTTGTTAATCTTTCTCTTCTGAACTTCCTGAGACTGGGAAGCCATTGTTTGCCCAGCAGCTTCTCAGGTTTATCCTCGTGCTCAGGGTCTTCCCGTGGTCTTTTGGCTCCTGAGGTCTGAGTTCTGGTTTTTTCCAAGGTCAAGCCCCCTGGTGGACCCCCTTGCTTGATCCTCTGCAGGAGGTTTCTTTACAAGTCTTAGGGTGCTGCTTCCACAGTCATATACCCGTCTGCACTGGTTCCCCACTCAGGGTTTCAGAGCTTTAGCTTGTGGCTGTGTCTGCCTCCACCCACGCCTCCACCCGCACCTGAGCTCTGAGCCCGCACTCTGAGCCCTGCGTCCACTCTCTGTGTCCTGCTCCCACACTCAGAGTTTGTGTGCGTTCTTTAGCTTTTTGGGGTCCTAAATCTTGCTGCTCTCAGGAACAGGCCCCGGAGCTGCCAATGACTGGATGGGTGCCCCAAACTTGCTCTATTTCTTTTTAGCTGGCTTCGGCGTTATAGGTGGTGTGTGTGGAGGGGGTGGGGGTGGGGTGGTTGCTCAGCCCACGATTTAGTAAGAGCTGTTTCACCCCTTTATAGCATGGAAATGCCTCGATTCCACGTACCTTCCACACTGTGCCCTGTTGTGGGGTTCCTCTGTTCGTCTGGACTTGTTTTTATGTCCCCTTGGGGAGTTTTGTGTGTTTCGGTCAGGAGAGGTTAAGAGCTGCTTCTTACTCTGCCGCCATATTAACCTGGAACCTCCTGCTGTAGTCTTTTGGTAGTATTTTGTTTAAGATTTTGCATCTATGTTCATTAGAGAGATTGTTCTGTAGTTTTCTTTCTCTGTTTTTGATCTAAATGACTTTGGAATCAATACCATATTTGTATCATAAGAGAGGAATTTGGTAGAACTCCTTATTTATATGTCAAATGGTTTGTATAGTATTAAAATTAGTTGTTCTTTGAATGTTTTATAGAATTCACTTGTGAGTCCATCTGGTCCTGGGGATTTTTTCTTAGGGAGTTCTTTGATGGCTTGTCCAATTTCTTTTTCTGATGTGGGGTTATTTAAGTATTCTATTTCTTCTGTTAATTTAGGTAATTTACATTTTTGTAAATATTTATCCATATCACCTAGATTGCCATGTTTATTGCCATATAATTGGGTAAAATAATTTTTAATGATTGCCTTAATTTCCTCTTCATTAGAGGTGAGGTCTCACTTTTCATCTTTGATATTATTCATTTGGTTTTCTTATTTCCTTTTTTGTTAGATTGTCCAGTACTTTGTGTATTTTATTTGTTTTCTCAAAGTACCAGCTTCTAGTTTTATTTACTAGTTCTTTTACTTTTGATTTTATTAATTTATCCTTTAATTTTTAAGATCTCTAATTTAGTTTTCATCTGGGGGTTTTTAATTTGTTCATGTTCTAGTTTTTTTTATTTGAATTCCCAATTCATTGACCTCTACCCTCTCTAATTTGTTAATATATGCACTCAAGGATATAAATTTCCCCCTGAGTACTGCTTTGGCTGCATCCTATAGATTCTGATAGGATGTCTCATCATTGTCATTTTCTTCAGTGAAATTATTAATTGTTTCTATGATTTGTTCTTTGACCAATTTTTGGAGAATCATATTATTTAATTCCCAATTTATTTTTGATTTCCCTCTCCATGGACCCTTATTAACTATTATTTTTATTGCATTACGATTTGAAAAGTTTTCATTTATTTCTGCTCTTTTGCACTTGTTTGCCATGTTTTTATGCCCTAGTATATGGTCAATTTTTATGAATGTACCATGTGCTGCTGAAAAGAAGGTGCATTCCTTTTAGTTCCTATTTATTTTTCTCCACATATTGATTAACTCGAATTGTTCTAAGATTTCATTCACCCCTCTTACATCTTTCTTATTTAATTTTTGTTTTGATTTATATGGATCTGATAGAGAAAGGTTCAGGTCTCCTACTAGTGTAGTTTTACTATCTATTTTGTCCTTGAGCTCCACTAGTTTCTCCTTTAGAAATTTGGATGCTATACTATTTGGTTCCTACATGTTGAGTACTGATATTTCCTCATTGTCAATACTGCCTTTTATCAGGATGTAATTAACTTCACTATCTCTTTTAATCAGATCTCTTTTTACTTTGGCTTTGTCAGATATCATGATAGCAACTCCTGCCTTCTTATTGTCTTTTTAAGCCCAAAAGATTTTGCTCCATACTTTTACCTTTACCCTGTGTATATCTACCTGCCTTATGTGTGTTTCTTGTAAACAACATATAGTAGGATTTTGGTTTCTAATCTGCTATTTGCTTCTATTTTATGGGTGAGTTCATCCTATTCACATTCAGAGTTATAATTTTTAGCTGTGTATTCCCCAACATTTTGATTTCCTCTCCTGGTCCTGCCCTTTCTTCTTTCACTATTTCCTTTTACACCAGTATTTTGTTTTTAATCAGTTCCCCTAATTCCCACCCTTATTTTACTTCCCTTTCCCTCCTCCCTTCTTATTCACCTTTTGTTTTCTTTAGGGTCTTTTTAAACTACCCCACACACTCTCCCTCCCTAGTATTGCTTCCCTCCCCACCAATCCGTTTGTTACTCTTCTAATTCTCTATAGGGCACAAATAAATTCTCTACCCCAATGGATTTGATTGTTCTTCCTTCTTTGAGTCACTTTCAGTGCACATAAGAAGTATTTCCTGTCTCCAACCTCTTTACCTTTCCAATATATTGGTGTTCTCCCCTGCTCACGGCATACAATTCTTCATGAAATATAAATTTACTCCAATTTGTCTCTTTTCCCATTTCTCTTAGTATTCCAACTGTGAAATTCTGCCTAATCATAGGTAAATGGTACAGATAAAGAATCATATAACAGAATTAGATTAATATAGGTAAACTTAAAAAAATTTTAAACCTTAAAGAAATCAGGAAATGCAATAATATAAGCAACAAATTACAAGCAGTATAGTGAAAAAACCTTTTTACCAATCAGAATAAACTTGTTCACTATTAAGGAGTTACAATAAAATCACGAATGGAATTTATCTAGCAGCCAAAAACTTAGCTTAAAATTGATCAGATTAATATATGAACTAAAATCAGCAAAATTAAATCATAAAACAACAATCAACAAAATACAATAAGATACAGAGACTTTCAAATAATCATGGAGTCTGAGGAGGCTTACTAATTTTACCTCCAGACTTTTAAAAGCTCCACTTAAGTTCCCTTGGACCAAATGACCAGCATGCATAGGGGAACAAATCTTTCCCCTGATTCTCAGGCAAGATAATCGAAAGGAATGGTAGGAAGAGAAAAACATCCCAGAACTGGGATCTGTTAAAGCCCACGTCCTAACTCAGTCCCCTCCCTCAAAGGCAGAGTATGGAAGCCAACTGGGCCACGTGGAGTAGGCTCGTGGGGGGGGGGTAGTAGACAAGAGGCTAAATCAGGTTTGAAAAAACACATGGAGGGGCTTGTGGGTGTAGAAGCTCCCTTTAGGTTAAAATTCATTAATGTCTACGAGGGAACACCCGGGAAATTCTCCAGTGTGCACAATGAGAAAGAAGGGGCAAACAAGTGCAAAAGAGCAGAAATAAATGAAAACTTTTAAAATCATAATACAATAAAAATAATAATTAGTAAGGGTCCATGGAGAGGGAAATCAAAAATTAATTGGAAATTAAATAATATGATTCTCCAAAATTGGTTAAAGAACAAATCATAGAAACAACTAATACTTTCACTGAAGAAAATGAAAAAAAAAAAAGGTTTTATATTTCCCAAGTTTCAAGCAGTGTCTGCCTGTGGGGGCAGGGTAAAAAATCATGGCAGAAGCGTGGCTTGTTATGTTATCAGAAAAATTGAGAGCTACGTTTCCAAACTTTAAGTTGCCATTAATGTAAGAAATAAAATTGATATAAAAGGATAGAGTTAAAAATATTAGGGTTTTAAGGGGTTTATCAATAGTCATTAGGAAAATGAAGCCATGTGCCTTTTAAGAGTTACTTTAAAAGGACCTGCCATTACCTCTCCTCCCATCCTGGCTCCTGCTCTACCATCAGAAAAGAAAAAGTACCAATCCAGTCCTCAGTCTTTATACTTTTCTCTATGTGATTATGCTTCCTGCCCACATGATTATACAAGAGAGGAAGCCAGTTGGATCTTGGGAAATGTAGTTTGAAAGAGCCCTAAATGTCCACAGGAAGTTTAGATCAGGGACCTCAAAATTAGTTCAAGGACCCCCAAATTTCCAATCTCACAGGCCTTGATCATGAAGTAGTCAAAAAATCAGCACCTGATTTCAATTGTTCAATCCTGGGCCATTGGAATTGCCATTTAGCCTTGTTCATGAAGGAGTTAAAAGATTACCACCTGATTTCGATTGCTCAATTCAGGGCCCTTGGAATAACCATTTGGTCTAGTTCATGAAGTAGTTGAAAGATCACAACCTGATTTCAGTTGCTTAATTCAGGGTCACTGGAATCACTATTTGACCTGGGTTAAAGTGAAGTTCATGAAGTAGTTGAAATATCACAACCTGATTTCAATTGCTCAATTCTGGGCCCTTGGAATCACTGCTTAACCTTGGTCATGAAAGAGTTAAAAGATCAAAACCAGATTTCAGTTGCTCATTTCAGATCCCTCGGGAGACTTCCGGCTTAAGATAGCTGCAGAGTAGTTGCAGAATTATTATTCTCTCCACCACCAACCTCAAAAGAACAACAACAAAAAAAAACAAGTTCAGATGAACAAAGGGACTCCATAATAGGGCTTAGCATCGAATGTATGTGGGATTTGGGCATTTCCATGCTATAAGGGGGTGAATTAGCTCCTACTAAAACGTGACCTGATCAACCCTCCCCCACCCCACCTATGGTGCTAGAGTCACAGCTAGCATGCTAGAATTAAAGCAGTGTGGGGCATTCTCTAAGTTCTTGACAGCTGATTAAGAGCACCCCTGAGAGCAACTAGACTTGAAACACCAGGAAGCTGAAGAGTGCACACCTTGGATGTGGAGAGGGGAGTGGGACTGGGGCAGCACACAGAAGAAATCATGCAGACTCAAAAAGTAGCTTCAGGCAAAACCCGCTCCTTAGCTCCATACACAAAGAGCCTTCTCTCTTCACTCAGACTTCTGAGGGAAGCAAAAACCAACATAGTAATGGCTAGCAATGCTCAAGAAATACCAACCACCAAAAGGAACAAGACAAAAGAACTGACTCTGGATAATTTTTACATAGAAAAAATCTAGAGCACAGGGGAGGCAGCAGAGGAGGACAAACAAGTAAACGCATCCAAACCCTCCCCCCCAAAATGAAAATTGGTCACAAGCTCTTGAAGAATTTCCATCTGAGATCATGAGAAAGGTGGAAGAGATTTGGCAAGAAAAGTGGGAAATATTTAAAAAAGAAAATAACAGTTTCAAAGACACAAACTCCCAACTGGAGAAAGAAGTCCCCAAATCAAAGGAAATGGGGCAGCTGTGTAGCTCAGTGGATTGAGAGTGAGGCCTAGAGATGGGAAGTCCTAGGTTCAAATCTGGCCTCAGACACTTTCCAGCTGTGTGACCCTCGGCAAGTCACTTGACACCCATTGTCCACCCTCACCACTCTTCCACCTAGAAGCCAATACACAGAAGTTAAGGGTTTAAAAAATAAAAAAATAAAAGGAAATGATAAGCAAATTGAAGATCAGAAATGATCAGCTGGAAGCTGTGAAGAGCAGGATAGACCAGACCGAAAAGGAAAACCAAAAGATTATAGTTGAAAACCAGTCTTTAAAGACTAGATTGGGCAAGTAGAAGCCAATGATCTCACAAGACAGCAAGAATTAATAAAGCAAAGTCAAAAGACTGACAAAATAAAAGGAAACATGAAATATCTCACTGACAAGATGACAGACCAAGAAAATAGGTCTCGAAGAAACAATTTGAGAATCATTGGTCTTCCTGAAAAATCAGAGACGAATACGAATCTTGACATCATACTACAAGAAATTATCCAAGAAAACTTCCCTGATGTCCTTGAACAAGAGGGCAAAATAGACATTGAAAGAGCCCATAGAACACCCTCTACATTAAATCCTCAAAAGACAACTCACAGGAATATAATAGCCAAATTCAAAAGCTTCCAAGTTAAGGAGAAAATATTACAAGAAGCCAGAAAGAGCCAATTCAGATATCAAGGAATACCAATCAGGATTACACAGGATCTGGCAGCCTCCACACTAAAAGACTGCAAGGCTTGGAAAGTTTGATATCCAACCACAAAAATCAAGAGAAACATGAAAAGGTAAATAAGAAAGAGAGGGTAAAGAAAAATTTTTTAAAGTTCTTCTTTAAGGGTTTCAATAAGATAAAATTACTTATATTCCTATATGGAAAAATTTTATTTGTAACTCTCAAAATTTGTATTCACTATTATAGTAATTAGAAGAACTATACATAGAGAAAGGTTGGGGTACTAAGTGGTCTAAGGTGATACACAAAAAAAGGAAAGGGGGTGGGAGAATAGAAGATGGCACCAAGAGAAACTTGAATGAATAAGAAAAATAGGATAATTTATACCACACAAAGAGGCATATAGGAAGGGGAGGGGAAGAATACTATCATGAGAAGGAGAGGAAGAGAGTGTTAAAAGGTAAAACTTAAACTTTACTCTCAGTGGAATCAATTCTGAGAGGGAAGAGCAGCAAGATCCATTGGGGTACTGAATTCTATCTTACCCTACAGGAAAAGTCAGAAGGGAAAAACCAAGGGGGAGGGGGAGTGGGCCAGGGAGTAAAGTGGGGGGAAGGATTTTAATAGACCATAAAAATATAAATAACAAGAAGGGAATAAAAAGGGAGGGGGCTGAAAGAGTAGTAAAATAAGGGTGGGAATTAAGGGGACTGATTAAAAGCGAACCACTGGTTTAAAAGGATATAGCGAAAGAAGAAAAGGCAGAATTAGGAGAGGATTTCGAAATGTTAGGGAACACACAGATGACAATCATAACTCTGAATGTGAATGGGATGAACTCACCCATAAAACAGAAGCAAATAGCAGAGTGGATCAGGTCCCTAGGACCTTTGGCCTCAGTTATAAAGGAGATACAAGATCACCACCTGATTGCAATTACTCAATTCAGAACTCTTGGAATCACTGCTTCGGCTTGGTGATGCAGGAGTTAAAAGATCACAACCTGATTTGAATTTCTCAATCCCAGGCCATTGGAATCACCAATTGGCCTTGGTCATGAAGGAGATAAAAGATCACCACCTGATTTCAATTCTTCAATTCCTGTCCCTAGGAATTACCGTTTGGACTTAGTCATGAAGGAGTGAAATGATCATCATCTGATAGCAATTACTCAAGTCAGGGTCCTTGGAATAACTGCTTGGCCTTGGTCATTAAGGAGTTAAAAGATCAAACCCTGAATTTAATTGCTCAATTCAGGTTCCTTGAAATCACTGCTTGGCCTTGGTGATGAAGGAGTTATAAGATCACCACCTGATTTCTATAGATCAATTACTGGTACTTTGAATCACTGTTTGGCCTTGGTCATGAAGGAGTGAAAAGTTCACCACCTGATTTCAGTTCCTCAATACTGGGCCCTTGGAATCATCATTTGGCCTTTGTCATGAAGGAATAAAAAGATCATGACATGATTTCAATTTTTCATTACTGGGCCCTAAGAACCACAATTTGGTCTTTTTTTTGTAGGAGTCATAGGATCAACACCTAATGTCCGGGTCCAGCCGGAGACAATTGGGGGTCCGGGAGACGGCAACCTAAGTTCCCATAGGGGGAGAGAGGGAAAACCTTGTGCGCAAGACAAACAGAGACAATTAGATGGATACAAGGCTCGTTTATTGGAGGTCTATGACAAGAATATATAGGGTGAGAGCAGAATGAGGTCAGCATTTACTAAGGGGAAAGGAATGCGATAAAAAGGTCCTTGGGGTAGTTTTTAGTTATTGTTCCCTATGCCTGATTGATCCCATGATCAATATCATCTCTTCAGGAGGTTAACTACTCTTATCTTAAGGCTCTGGCTCCTAGCAGTCTATACCCCACAGGAGGTTGGTTGATTTTATCTTGAGGCCCTGGCCCCTAACAATTCCCCCTCTCTTTTATTAAAATGATCAGCCTATGGCCCTTAATCTCTCCAAGTCGGTTGAGAGTTCCTCGTATCCCCATGTATCCCCTGGTCAGAATAACAAGCAGTGACGGCCCCTGTCTTAGGCTACACAGGGGGAGTT
>NW_025344522.1:0-1170 GCF_016433145.1 Gracilinanus agilis
CTATTGTCTAGTAATATGTTGCTTTTAATTCAGAGAAAGATTTTTCTGTTGTTTTTTCTCCTGCTCCTGCCACTGCTCTTGAACCTTCCAGCCTCTGAGAACAGGACAGGGAAGCCACCCTGCTTCTCCCAAATCAGCCCCAGCCTTGTCCAAAATGGGGATCTCATGATTGGGACTTTTCTCTCCATGTATTCATTTGAAGTGAGCAGCGTCACAGGAGCAGAATTCTTTAGAAATAAACCTGATAAGGACTGTAGGGAATATAAGTAAGTGTCTGTCTGGTAGTGCCACAGAGAGGGCTGGTGACTGCCAAGGTCTTTATGGCAGTGGCAGGAGGACAGCCTTGCCTGCTGATCCTAATGTTTCTTGTACCCCCTCTTCTCTGACTCTTGTTGCTGATTTTCAGTTTCCATCTACCTGATTTTCTTTCCTAAAGAGGAAAAGAATATTGAATTGTTAATTGCACAGTCTTCTAACAGGAGAATTCTCTACTCACTGGCATGCCAGGGAAGCACAGCACCACTGGACAGACCCAAAAGGAGGTAGACAGGAAATGAGAGCAAAGAAGACATGGAGGGTTTAGGGAGATGCTGACGAAAGTGCAGGGTGGGCAGGGAGGATGGACATGGATTTTGGTCCTGGATGGAGTTAGATGTCTGATCTGGATGAAGAGGGGTAGAATTAATCAGGACTATTAGCTGGACACCAGCATTGGTCTTTGGGGACAGGTACCCTGGGAGGTCATACATGGGGTGTGGGCCAAGGTTTGGGATCAATGCTGAATAGAGCTTGATGAAAATGACCAAAATTGTAAATTAATTGACATCTGAACTCAGACTCCAGAAAGAAATATGGCTTTTGGGCATCACTTCAGGTGATGTCACCTCTTATAGGATGACTGCAAGTTTTGCTTATTTTTAAAACTTCCTAGAACTCCTTTATTTCCTAGGGAAGGAAACTATTCCTTACATGTAATGTCACAGTGAGGATTTGTTCTGAGAATGAATTAGATTAGGTCACTTCTAGGCTGCTTTCTAAATCTCAAACTCTGTGATTCCCAAATGATAGCAGTTCATTATATATTTAGGTAATGAATGAATGAATGACTCTGGGAAGCAAAGCTATACTAGAATTCAAAGAGAATATCCTCTACATTTCAGGAATCACAAG
>NW_025344523.1:0-2409 GCF_016433145.1 Gracilinanus agilis
CTTTCCTTGTCTATTTTTAGTTAATCAAATCAAGAACTTAAAGTACCATTAGGTAAGAAAGCTCACAAGTGACTTATTAGTTCACACCCTCAAAGGCCACAAGCACTGCACTCCCTTGAGCAGTGCTAGGCAAACTGAAAGACTGCAATTAGTTTCTGTGAAGAGGGGGAGAAATAGGAAATGACATGGAAAAAAGGAGTATAAAAGAAGAGACGAACATGGTCTGGGTCTTTTTGCCTCCTTGGTTTTGGTGAGATGGGTTCCTTAGAGAGACTCTTCCCTTAGATTCTGCTTCAGTGAATGGAGCGGAAGAGACACACTTTTCCTTGGAGTCATTCTGCATTGGTGGAACTCTGGTGAAGACACCACTGGGACTTCTGGCTGAGGACTACCAAGAAATCCACATTTTGGGTGGAGATCAGGACTTGGGGAAGCCCCTGCTGGGGTCGACCTGGACTTCACCGGAGCACTTAGGGCTGGTAGGCTAGACCAGGCTTTGTCTCCTTTCTATATTTCCCACTTTCACTGTATCTACCTTGTTGTAAAAAAAAAAGCTGCTAATAGTCATTTTGACTTAGAGGCTGATATTTTATAAATGGTGACCACGATATTATTTTTTAACTCTCATATTGAGTAAAACCTAAATTTAATTGTTACAATACGTCTCCATGGGGTCTAGCCTATCAATTTCTCTTTTAAAATGTAGTGCCCAGAACTGGACATAATGCTTACAATATGGTCTGGCTAAAGCAAATTACTCTGAAACTATCAAATTAGCCTTTTATTGGTCATCACATCACACTGATTCATATGGAGCTCACAGATCACTATAAGCCTGAATCGTTTTCTACATAAAATATTTTGTAACCAAACTATTCTCCTTCCATCTTGTTTTTATATAACTGATTTAAAAAAATTCAAGTACATTACTTTGTAGTATAATTTAATAAACCTATTAAAGTTCATCATTACCTCCTAACCTTTCATGATGTTTTTAGGTCATGACTTCTTCATCTAATGTAATAGCTGTCCCTCTTTGCTTTGTGTCATCTATAAAATTAATAAGCATGCATATGATCTATGCCTTTATCCAAGTCACTGATTAAAATGATAAAAAGACAAGAATGAGGAAGTGAATTCTCCATTACTGGAAGTATTTCAGCTGAGGCTGATAGAAAATCAATCAGAGATATTGCTGAGTCTGACCTAGATTGTGAGGCTAGATCAATTACCTTTACTGGCCCTTGCAACATTAAGATTCTAAGAAACCTTTTTTTCCGGGTTAAGATGGCGGCAGAGTAAGAAGCAGCTCTTAACCTCTCCTGACTGAAACACACAAAACTCCTCAAGGGGACATAAAAACAAGTCCAGACGAACGGAGGAACCCCACAACAGGGCACAGTGTGGAAGGTACGTGGAATCGAGGCATTTCCATGCTATAAAGGGGTGAAACAGCTCTCACTAAATCGCGGGCTGAGCAACCACCCCACCCCTAACCCCTCCACACACAACACCTATAGCGCCAAAGCCAGCTAAAAAGAAATAGAGCAAGTTTGGGGCACCCATCGAGTCATTGGCAGCTCCGGGGCCTGTTCCTGAGAGTAGCAAGATTTAGGACCCCAAAAAGCTAAAGAAAACACACAAACTCTGAGCGCGGGAGCAGAACGCAGGCTCAGAGCGCAGGCCTGGGCAGAGGCGTGGGTGGAGGCAGACACAGCCACTAACTAAAGCTCTGAAACCCTGAGTGGGGAACCAGTGCAGACGGGTGTACGACTGTGGAAGCAGCGCCCTGAGACTGGTAAAGAAACCTCCAGCAGAGGATCAAGCAAGGGGGTCCACCAGGGGGCTTGACCTTGGAAAAAACCAGAACTCAGACCTCAGGAGCCAAAAGACCGCAGACAGACCCTAAGCGCAAGGATAAACCTGAGAAGCTGCTGGGCTAACGATGGCTACCCAGACTCAGGAAGTTCAGAAGAGAAAGATTAACAACAAGAAAAAGAAGTCTTTAACACTCGACAACTTTTACACAGAGAAAATCCAGACAACTGAGCAAACAGAGGAGGAGAACAAACAAGCATCTGGACCCTCCTCAAATAAGGAAAACTCCTCACAAGCTATGGAAGAGTTCAAAACTGAGATTTTGAGGAAAATGGAAGAGATCTGGCAAGAAAATAACAGTTTAAAAGGTAGAATCTTGCAACTGGAAAGTGAGGCTCAGAAACCAAATGAACTGATAAGCAAATTGAACACCAGAAATGACCAGATTGAAAAGGAATACCTGAAGCTTATAGCCGAAAACCAGAAGATTATGGCCGAAAACCAGAAGATTATGGCCGAAAACCAAAAGATCATAGCCGAAAACCAAAAGATTATAGCTGAAAACCAGTCCCTATAGGCTAGAATTGAGCA
>NW_025344524.1:0-4576 GCF_016433145.1 Gracilinanus agilis
CTTTAATTAAATCAAGTATTTATAGCAATCTGTATTTACTATAAATTTGCTAACTATTTTTCTTAGAATTTCAATCTCTAATTGAACATTTTTTCTAACTAAAAACAATGCTGTGTAAATGAATTACTTCTCATTTAATTACAAGGAATTATTGTCAATTACTATATATTATTACCAAGTTACATTTGGCATTACTTAAAGCATGGAAAAACTCATTTGCCACTACAGAAGAAAATGGCTAATTTTTTTTAAATTTTAAATTCTTGTCTCCAGTAAATGGAAAATAGGACTATTGCTTATTTTATATGGAAGGATTTAATTTTTAACATATTTGTAGGATATTAGATTTTGTTATTAATAAAGTTTAAAATATATACTCATAATTAATATGGATAAATTATTCATTTTAGGCAGAGCAATTAATCATGCTGCACCCCAATTTTTAATCTATGAAATGAAGGCCTCTAATTTTAGCTCTATATCACTGATACCATGATTTCTTTGATTCTCTGAAGATCTATGATTTTGTAAAAGTATTTCTTCCACTAACAGAGATTAATTCCATTGTAACTTATTAAATTGTCTTCCAGAGATGAGATTGCAAATAGTAAAAAGAAACATATATTAAAGCAATTCTGAATATTCATTATCAACTCTGCACAATGAGTAAGATGACTAAAAATTAAAAAATGGAAAGAACATGAAAAGATTACATTGATATATCTATGAATTAGTCTAATTGTTCTGAATTTTAAGTGGAAATTATACATGAAAAGTGTTCATATCTTTTTGTCCTATTATCTCATGGGGCATATATTCAAAGGTAGTATAGTCAGTGAGTCAAGAAGTGTTTATGTTTCAATTATTTGTTTGCTGTTGTACTATGTGCTAGGAATAGAAAAACAAAAATTAGAATGTTGCAACTCTAAAAGAGCTTACATTTTATAAGATAAAACGATATGTACAATTGGAGGAAATATAAAGAATGCACAAGGTAAACAAAATAAAATTTGGGGGAGGAAAGGAGGTAATTACCATTTTATGAAAAAAGGAAAAGACATATATGTATACATATATTCAAAAGAGTTAATTTTTTATAACAAAATCTAGAAACAATTAATGAACAAATGGTTGAAAAATTGTTTTCCATAAATGCAATGTAATATTATACAGACTCACACATAATGACTGTTATATTGATTTTGACAGAGATATTTGGGAAGCTGAAGATATGCCAGTTCAGTAACTTGCTTGACTTACTCCTCCCCCACTGACAGGCTTGAGTGAAGAGGGAGGGGCATAAAATGGCTCAGTGCTCCTTCTTCCCCCTCCCAATAAGTAGTTAGAAATCAGTTGGAAATGGAGGTTTGATCTGAACTCTTCCGGCAAGGTTAGGCAAGGCAATTCTCTAATGATGTTGACTTTTCTCAACTTTTTTCCCACAGGTTTGACTAAGGGATAGTAGGAGAAGCTTGATGTTTTGTAGTTATCAGGGACAGACGAATCTGACTTGTATGGGCTGGACAACTGAAGGAAACTTAGCTGAAGATGGACGTGAGTATTCCCAAAATAATAGACAGGCACTACTCCCAAAAGATGAAGGTTTACTGATAAATGAGAAAGGGAAGTTTTGTCAAGGATAAGGATAAGATCTGGGAAGCCCTGAACTTTTAGGTAGAAACAGCCCCTCCCCCAGGAGGGAGAGGCAGTCTTTATGACTAGCTTGCCCTCAAAGCGTATAATTAATCACTTCTAATATCTAAATAATCAAATGGTAACAATGGTGCTATTTCTGGTAAGTCTAATTCAACTAAACAGGCTAGCAGCTGAGAAGAACCAAAATGGCTTTTACCACAAGGTTTCCCAAAGCAATCAAGAACTGGGATCAGCAAGCAGGGTGATCTGCTCACTTCCAACCCCAAGAACCAACTGCCCTCAACTGCTCCAAAATGCCCCTCACCCAGAGTTCTCTGGAGGAGGGGGCCTGGAGTTCTGGGTTGAGGCTTGACCCTGTATCTTGCAGGAATTCCACCGTGCCATCTCCATGTTTCATGACAGTATTTTTTAATTATCTCTGACTCTTTGTGACTACAGAGACTTTACTGTGCATCAGATTTTCTTGCCAAAGATACAGGAATAGTTTGACAGTTCCTTTTCCAGTGGATCAATGCAAACATAGTTAAGTTACATGTTCAAGGTCATATAACTAGTAAAAGTCTGAGACAAGATTTGAACTCAATTCTTTCTGACTTCAGGCCCACTGCTCGATCCACTGAGTCATTTATCTGCTTCCTCAATACAATATCATTATGAATAAGGTTACTCAATTAAGCCAAACTTTGAATAATAATCTAATGGAATAAATTTTAAAAATTTGTCCTTAGAGTCTCAAGATGGGAGAATAGTTATTCCATTGGGAGTAAAGAATTGTGTTATTTTTAGAAATTATTGTCAGATACAAATAAAGGGCATAAATATGTCATATTTTTTCAAGATTCAATATTTTTCATTTTGTTGTTTTCTTTGAAAATGAACTTAAAAGGGGTTCCGGGTTAAGATGGCGGCAGAGTAAGAAGCAGCTCTTAACCTCTCCTGACCGAAACACACAAAACTCCTCAAGGGGATATAAAAACAAGTCCAGACGAATGGAGGAACCCCACAACAGGGTACAGCGTGGAAGGTACGTGGAATCGAGGCATTTCCATGCTATAAAGGGGTGAAACAGCTCTCACTAAATCGCGGGCTGAGCAACCACCCCACCCTCACCCCCTCCACACACATCTAAAGCCCCGAAGCCAGCTAAAAAGAAATAGAGCAAGTTTGGGGCACCCATCGAGTCATTGACAGCTCCAGGGCCTGTTCCTGAGAACAGCAAGATTTAGGACCCCAATAAGCCAAAAAACACACGCGAAATCTGAGCGCGGGAGCAGAGAGTTGACGCAGGGCGCAGAGCGCAGGCTGAGAGGGCAGGCACTGCAGAGGCATGGGTGGAGGCAGACACAGCCAGGAACTAAAGCCTGAGTGGGGAACCAGCGTGGATGGGTGTACGACTGTGGAAGCAGCGCCCTGAGACTTGTAAAGGAACCTCCAGCAGAGGATCAAGCAAGGGGGTTCACCAGGGGGCTTGACCTTGGAAAAAACCAGAACTCAGACCTCAGGAGCCAATAGACCACGGACAGACACTGAGCACGAGGATAAACCTGAGAAGCTGCTGGGCTAATGATGGCTACCCAGTCTCAGGAAGCTCAGAAGAGAAAGATTAACAACAAGAAAAAGAAGTCTTTAACACTCAACAACTTTTACACAGAGAAAATCCAGACAACCGAGCAAACAGAGGAGGAGAACAAACAAGCATCCAGACCCTCCTCAAATAAGGAAAACTCTTCACAAGCTATGGAAGAGTTCAAAACTGAGATTCTGAGGAAGATGGAAGAGATCTGCCAAGAAAATAACAGTTTAAAAGGTAAAATCTTGCAATTGGAAAGCGAGGCTCAGAAATCAAATGAACTGATAAGCAAAATGAACAAGATTGAAAAAGAAAACCAAAAGATCATAGCTGAAAACCAGTCTCTAAAGGCTAGAATTGAGCAGTTAGAAGCTAATGATCTCTCAAGACAACAAGAACAAATAAAACAAAGTCAAAAACTGAAAAAATAGAAGGAAACATGAAATATCTCAATGAGAGAGTGACAGACCAAGAAAACCGGTCTAGAAGAGAGAATTTGAGAATAATTGGTCTTCCAGAAAAACCAGAAATTTATAGAAACCTGGACTCCATACTAACAGAAATAATTCAGCAAAATTGCCCTGAAGTCCTACTACAAGAGGGCAATATAGACATTGAAAGGATTCATAGAACACCTGCGGTATTCGATCAAGAAAGGAAAACACCCAGAAATATCATTGCAAAATTCAAGAGTTTCCAAGCAAAAGAAAAAATCTTACAAGAAGCCAGAAAGAAACAATTCAAATATCAAGGAGCACCAATCAGGATCACACAGGATCTGGCAGCCTCCACACTAAAAGATCGCAAGGCTTGGAATACGATATTCAGAAAGGCAAGGGAGCTGGGCCTGCAACCACGGATCAAATACCCATCAAAATTGACTATATATTTCCAGGGGAAAGTATGGGCATTCAACAAAATTGAAGAATTCCAGGTATTTGCACAGAAAAGACCAGGACTAAATGTAAAGTTTGATATCCAACCACAAAAATTGAGAGAAACCTGAAAAGGTAAATACGATACAGAGAGGAAAGAAAGAAAACTTATAATTTTTAAATTTGCCTTTTTAAGGGCCTTAGTGAGATCTAATTATCTGTATTCCTATGTAGAGAAATGTTATGTATAATTCTCTGTAGTGAACTCTATTCACTATTATAGTATTCACTATTATAGTAATCAGAAGAATAATTAACAGGGTGAGGGTGGAACACTAAATAATCTAAGATGGCATGGGGGAATTGGAAGAGGGGGTGAATAGCAGGGGACACCAAGAGAAACTTGAGTGAATAAGAAAATAGGATATTCTATTACACACAAAGAGGGCATGGGAGGGAGAGGGGACAAATACTA
>NW_025344525.1:0-4256 GCF_016433145.1 Gracilinanus agilis
AAGGAATAAGAAAAATAGGATATTCTATTACACACAAAGAGGGCATGGGAAGGGGAAGGGATGAATACTATTATAAGAAGGAGAGGAAGAGAGCATTAAGAGGTAATATTTAAACCTTACTCTCAGTGTAATTAACCCCAAGGGGGAAGAGTAGTTATATCCATTGGGATATAAAACTCTATCGAACCCTACTGAGAAAGTCAGAAGGGATAAACCAAGGGGAGCACGGGAGTGGGGAGGTCAAAAAAAGGAGGGGAGAAGAAGGGGGAGGGAATTCATTAGGCCTTAAAAATAAAAAGAGGGGAATAATAAAGGAGGGGGTAAAAAGGGAAGTAAATCAAGGGAGGGGACAAGGGTTACTGGCTTAAAGCAAACCACTGGTTTAAAAGGAAATAGTGTTAAGAAGAAGGGATAGAACTAGGGGAGGATACAAAAATGTCAGCGAATACACAATTGATAATTATAACTCTGAATGTGAATGGGATGAACTCATCCATTAAACAGAAGCAAATAGCAGAGTGGATTAGAAACCAAAATCCTACCATATGTTGTCTACAAGAAACACATATGAGGCTGGTGGACATACACAGGTTTAAAATAAAGGGCTTCAGCAAAATCTTTTGGGCTTAGAATGAGAAAGAAAAGGCAGGAGTGGCTATTATGATTTCTGACAAAGTCAAAGTAAAAATAGATATGATAAAAAAGGTAGCAAAAGGTAATTACATCTTGATAAAAGGCAGTATAGACAATTAAGGCATAACATTGCTCAATATCTATACACAAAATGGCACAGCATCCAAATTTGTAAAGGAGAAACTGGTAGAGCTCAAGAAGGAAATAAATGGTAAAACCATACTAGTGAGAGATGTAAATATTCCTCTTTCAGATCTAAATAAATCAAACCAAAAAATAAATAAGAAAGGGGTAAGAAAGGTGAATGAAGCCCTAGAAAAATTAGATTAAATAGATATGTGGAGAAAAATAAATAGGGACAAAAAGGAATACACCTTCTTTTCAGCTGCACATGGTACATTCACAAAGATTAAACATCTAATAGGGCATAGAAACATTGCAAACAAATGCAAAAGAGCAGAAATAATAAATGTAACTTACTCAGATCATAATGCAATAAAAATAATAATTAGTAAGGGCACCTGGAAAGGCAAATCAAAAACTAATTGGAAATTAAATAATATGATTCTCTAAAACCAGCTAGTCAAAGAAGAAATCAAAGAAACAATCAACAATTTCATTGAAGAGAATGACAATGATGAGACATCCTACCAAACTCTGTGGGATGCAGCCAAGGCAGTACTCAGGGGGAAATTGATATCCTTGAGTGAATATATTAACAAATTAGGGAGGGCAGAGATTCATCAATTGGGCATGCAACTTAAAAAATTAGAAAGGGAGCAAATTAAAACCCCCCAGATGAAAACTAAATTAGACATACTAAAAATTAAGGGATAAATTAGTAAAATTGACAGTAAAAGAACTATTGAATTAATAAATAAGACTAGAAGCTGGTACTTTGAAAAACAGACAAAATAGAGAAAGTACTGGTCAATCTAATAAAAAAGGAAAGAAGAAAACCAAATTGACAGTATCAAAGATAAAAAGGGAGACCTCACCTCTAATGAAGGGGAAATTAAGGCAATCATTAAAAACTATTTTGCCCAATTATATGGCAACAAATATAACAATTTAGGAGACATGGATGAATATTTACAAAAATATAAATTGCATAGATTAACAGCAGGAGAAATAGAATACCTAAATAATCCCATATCAGAAAAAGAAATTGAACAAGCCATCAAAGAACTCCCTAAGAAAAAATTGCCAGGGCCTGATGGATTCACAAGTGAATTCTATGAGACATTCAAAGAGCAACTAATCCCAATACTATACCAATTATTTGATATGATAAGCAAAGTAGGAGTCCTACCAAATTCCTTTTATTACACAAATATGGTACTGATTCCAAAGCCAGGAAGATCAAAAACAGAGAAAGAAAACTACAGACAAATCTCCCTAATGAACATAGATGCAAAAATCTTAAATAGAATACTAGCAAAGACACTTCAACAATTGATCAAGAGGATCATCCACCATGATCAGGTGGCATTTATACCAGGAATGCAAGCATGGTTCAACATTAGGAAAACCATCCACATTATTGTCCATATCAATAATCTAACTAACAAAAATCACACGATAATCTCAATAGATGCTGAAAAAGCCTTTGACAAAATTCAGCACCCATTCCTATTGAAAACCCTGGAAAGTATAGGAATAGAAGGACCTTTCCTAAAAACAATAAAAGGTATATGCCTAAAACCATCAACAAGCATCATATACAATGGGGATAAATTAGAAGCCTTTCCAATAAGATCAGGAGTGAAACAAGGATGCCCATTATCTCCTTTATTATTCAAAATTGTACTAGAAACTCTAGCAGTAGCAATTAGAGAAGAAAAAGAAATTGAAGGTATTAAAATAGGCAATGAGGAGACTAAGCTATCATTCTTTGCAGATGATATGATGGTATACTTAAAAAATTCTAGAGAATCAACTAAGAAGCTGGTAGAAATAATCAACAACTTTAGGAAAGTTGCTGGATACAAAATAAATGCACATAAATCATCATCATTTCTATATATTTTTCAGCACATCACAGCAGCAAGAGGTAGAAAGAGAAACACCATTTAAAATCACCCTAGACCTAGAGACAGGAGGTCCTAGGTTCAAACCCGGCCTCAGACACTTCGCAGCTGTGTGACCCTGGGCAAGTCACTTGACCCCCATTGCCCACCCTTACCAATCTTCCACCTATGAGACAATACACCGAAGTACAAGAGTTTAAAAAAAATAAATAAAATCACCCTAGATAATATAAAATAGTTAGGAATATATCAACCAAAACAAACACAGGGATTATACGAAAACAACTACAAAACACTTTCCAAACAATTAAAACTAGATCTAAACAATTGGAAAATCATTGATTGTTCATGGGTAGGACAAGCTAACATAATAAAAATGACCATTCTACCCAAATTAATTTACCTATTTAGTGCCATACCTATCAAACTACCAAAAAACTTTTTTACTGAATTAGGAAAAACTATAACAAAGTTCATTTGGAATAACAAAAGATCAGGTATATCAAGGGAAATAATGAAAAAAAAATGTGAAGGAAGGGGGCCTAGCAGTACCAGATATTAAATTATACTATAAAGCAGCAATCATCAAAACGGTATGGTACTGGCTAAGAGACAGAAGGGAGGATCAGTGGAAAAGACTTGGGAAAGTGACATCAGAAAGACAGTGTAGAATAAACCCAAAGAGCCCCATTTTGGGGACAAAAATCCACTATCTTACAAAAACTGTTGGGAAATTTGGAAAACAATATGGGAGAGATTAGGTTTAGAACACCATCTCACTCCCTACACCAAGATAAATTCAGAATGGGTGAATGACTTGAATATAAAGAGGGAAACAATAAATAAATTAAGTGAACACAGAATAGTATACTTGTCAGATCTCTGGGAAAGGAAAGATTTTAAAACCAAGCATGAGTTAGAGAAAATTACAAAATATAAAATAAATTATTTTGATTATATAAAACTAAAAAGCCTTTGTACAAACCATAACAATGTAGCCAAGATCAGAAGGGAAACAAATTGGGAAAAAATCTTTATAAAAAAAAACTCTGAAATGGGTCTAATTACTCAAATATACAAGGAGTTAAATCAATTGTATAAAAAAATCAAGCCATTCTCCAATTGATAAATGGGTAAGAGAAATGAATAGGCAATTTTCAGGTAAAGAAATCAAAAGTATCAATAAGCACATGAGAAAGTGTTCTAAATCTCTAATAATTAGAGAAATGCAAATCAAAACAACTCTGAGGTATCACCTCACACCTAGCAGATTGGCTAAAATGAAAGAAGGGGAGAGTAATGAATGTTGGAGGGGATGTGGCACAATTGCAACATTAATGCATTGCTGATAGAGTTGTGAACTGATCCAACCATTCTGGCTGGCAATTTGGAACTATGCTCAAAGGGCTATAAAAGAATGCCTGCCCTTTGATCCAGCCATGCCATTGTGGGATTGTACCCCAAAGAGATCATAGATAAACAGACTTGCAGGAAAATATAGCTGTGCTTTTTGTGGTGGCAAAAAACTGGAAAATAAGGTCATGCCCTTCGATTGGGGAATGGCTGAACAAATTGTGGTATATGCTGGTGATG
>NW_025344526.1:0-13080 GCF_016433145.1 Gracilinanus agilis
GGTGGGGGGAGTGCGGGGGGCGAAGGGGAAAGGAGGAGCATGAATCATGTAACCATGTTAAAAATGATTATTAATAAATGTTTAAAAAAAAGAAAAGAAAAAAAAAACATGCATTAGCAGGGGTTTGGAGCAAGCCCAGATCTCCTAACACATAAACAAGGTGTTTCTGGGAGGAAACATCCTGCTTTCCACCACTCAGATGGGAGCATTACATAATCAATTAGATTGGAAGCTGCTTGACAGCAGGGACTAACAAGGCTGTCTTTAAGACTGCCAAACTGGGACAGACTCCTTCTTTTATCTGCTCTGTCCAAGGGGCGAAGGTCACAGTTCATCCACTGGGTAGGCACAATAAACTGGCCCAGTGAGGGGTATATCTCTCTTCTCTCCTTTTAGGCCTTCTGGCTTGATGTGTTTCTGTTACAGTTCAGTTCATTTTTGTCCTCAATTTCAGGTGCAGGCAGTAATCCCTACTGAAATGGGAGCTTTAGCCATGGAGACCCTGGAGCCAGGATGGCAGCTGGGATGTAGAAGCCAGCGAACCTAGTAGAGAATCTCTGATAAGCCAAAGAGCCTGGGAGAAAGCCCAAAGGAGATCTGGGAATTGGAACTTGAGACTGCAGTCTATAAGAACTACTCTAAGCAGGGAAGCTAAACCCCTCCCCATACTGGAGACTGATGTGGGTGAGAAGAATATGCCTTCTATGGGTGTTAGAATGTGTTTCTATATTTGTTATTATACCTTTAAAGTAAATTTACTCCTTTATAAAAACTCATCTGATTATTAACAGTTAAATGGAATTGGCCTATAAGACACCAACCTTTATACTCTAAGAGGCAGCTAGGTGAATCAGTGGATAGAGTGTTGGGCCTGGAGTCAGAAAGTTGCTCAGTTGCTTTTCAGTCATATCCAAAGCTTTATGACTCATTTGGGATTTTTCATGACAAAGATACTAGAATGGCTTGCCATTTCCTAATCATGCTCATATGACAAATAAGGAAACTGAGGCAAACAGGGTTTAAGTGACTTACCCAGGATTGCAAAGCTAATAAGTATCTGGGGCCAGATTCATACTCGGGAATATAAGTCAGGAAGACCTGACTTTAAAATTGGCCTCAGATACTCACTAGCTGTGTGACTCTGGGCAAATCACTTAGCCTCTGCCTTAATCCCCTGGAGAAGGAAATGACAAACCACTTCAGTATCTTTACCAAGAAAACCTCAAAGACAGTATGGGCCACAGGGTCACAAAGTGTCAGCCACACCTGAACAACAAACAACGACAACTTATATTTTAAGAAGGAGCTGGATTTATTAGCATAGAGCCTAGACACCCCTGTCTTTCTTGAGGATATCATGGAGCTCTGGGGGAAGGGTGAAATGTAACACTCCTGGCCTTCAGAATGTGGGGGCCAGGGTAGCTACTGTTACCTACACATACCCTCTGACTCAGCAGTCCCTCACTACTTTGTGTATACCCTAAGGAAAGTCAAAGACAGAAGGATATATCCTAAAATTCTTCATAGCAACCCTTTCGATGGCATCTGCCAAAAAGGGAACAACATAGACACCTATCAGTTACAAAATGATTATGTAAATTGTTTCCTCTGTTGGGAACGTAATGGTAGGCATCACAATATTGACAGAGGAAACTGTACAAAGGCTAGTGCCACAAGCCATTATGATGACTTTCTGGGTCAGGTTCTATGCAGAGGAACAGCTAGAGAGGAAGAAGAACTAGGTTGGCGTCTGTCAGAGCAAAACTTGATTTTTAAATCCACTTTGCATTGCTTTCAATGCTACTATACCCTGGGATTAGGGGAGCTAAGGAATCAGGGCCCATTGGAATCAGTGGGGAGGGGAGCCTTACAGGTACTCTGCCTTTTAACTGCACCAGGTAGGCAATATATTTGGGGACTCAGGGAACTTTGCTTTTATCAACTGTAAAGTAATTACTCTATTTACAAGCTTATCTTCTTCCTAGATGTGTTTTACAAGCTTTGTCCTGCCAGAGCTTGGATTTGTAACTCTAGACTCTTTACCAGAAAACATTATGTACTGGAGAGCAGGGGTATTTGCACTTGGGAGTGATAATTGTTGTGGGACCATTTGGACTTGATGGAAATAGGAGAAGGCAAAATTGCCTGCTTCTGATTCAGAAAAGATAAATACTGGGAATTCACAGGAAGCATAGACACACTATGTGGCCATTCTCATCACTAACCTTTCAATCAATTCAACCAGCCCCCTATAAATAGGAAAAGCTGAGAGATGCAAAGAAAAAATGACTGGCAAGGACTGTCGTTATCAAATTGTACTGATGTTCAGCATATGCCCCAGAAAAAAAAAAGAATAGTAATAACTATGTCAGCATTTGTATAGGATCTTAAGGTTAGTAAAGAACTTTACAAATATATTATCTTATTTAATCCTAACAGCCCTGAAAAGGTAGGTGCTGTTATTATGTCCATTTTACAGATGAGGAACCTGAAGCACAGTGAGATTAAGAAGTCACACAACTAGTGATGCAGGATTCAAACTCATATCTGCTCTATCCTCTATACCAAGTAGGCTACATGTAAGTTGATTTTAAGTTAAACAGTCCTGGATAAACTCGCTTTATTCACACATTCTTTACACTGTTCTGGGTCCCTTGACTGCCCCCTATACATCTTCTATTACTTTAAGAAATCAGAAAGCTTGAAATGTCTGAATCCTTAGGCCACAAAATGTTGAGATTACTCCAGGAGGATCTATTCTAGGACCCAGGGTCAGAACCCATTCCTTGAAGACCTAACCTAGAAGAGAGCCCAAGAGCCCACACTCAAGGCTGCCCTGACTGATTCTACCTAGACAAAGAAGAGCTTCTGGAGATCAGTATCCCAAAGCTCTCCCATTCTGCAGAGCTTCATTCCAGTAACCACATTCTGCATAAATGATGCAGTTTTCCCTCTTTGCGCTTCTACTTTACTAACTAACTCCTCAAGTGTCTCACTGACAATGGTGGCCAACTCAGCCACCAATGAATGGCACACCACTCTGGGAGCACTTTTAAATCCAAAACAATTCATGACAGGGAGCAGGTATCTTTGCTAAAAGCCTTCTATGCAGCCATTTGTCTTTCCCAACCTCCTCCCCACCAACCTGGATATAGCTCATTCTGACTTTGCATCTGAGCATAGACCTAGGATTATATAATTATTATACATAGAATATATTATATAATTCAGTGAATGCTTACTGGGCTAATCCCTAGAGATACAAAGAAAAGGAAAACCACTTGCCCTCAGGATAGTTCTGTTCCATTGAGGCAGATAACATCTAAATAGCTAGGTACATATAGTTTCTATGCAGAGTAAATGGAAGGTAATCTCAGAAGGTAAGGCACTAGTAACAGGGAGAACCAAAGAAGACCTCTAACAGAAAGTTGCATCTTCTAGGGAAGGAAGGGAGAAATTATAATCATTTCAGGGGTGATGGCCTTGGAAAGAACTGAGGGGTGGAGGGATGGAGATCACAATAAGGACAAAGAACAGGGTTAGGAATCATAAGGTATAGGGAAAGATGAGATGGTATAAAATTCCAATCATGTAAAGGAATTTTTGAGTTCAAAAACCTGTAAATCACCCACTTTGTATGTAATAGCAAGAGTCAACATTGGGAACTTAATCAATTGAGTAATTAAGATAACAATGTGTATGTTGAAGTCCCTCTAATATGAAGGCAAGAAAAAACTTGAGAACCAGTCACTGAATCCATTGAAGAAGGAAGGAGAATGTCTGGGGGTGGGGTCAATAGATATTGGCCACCATGATGTGGATTTTGTGATAACAACATGAACTTCAAAGGAGAAGTTGCTTAGTGAAAGTGGTAAAGGAAGAATCTGGAAGTGGCAATGGATGTAATGACAATGGGGGTATTCTGACTCCCCTACTGTAAGTAGTGAGTCAAGACACGGGAGACTGGGCAATACTGGACATCATGGAAAAGAGAGCAGTGTCATTGGGAGGGAACCAAGTCCCAGTGAGTGCTAGAACAAGGAAAGAAGAAGGGAAGCTATTTAAGATGAAAGCAAATCGACCAACATTTACTAGTTCCGCCTATGTGCAAGTCACTGTAATAGGGATTGGGAGCACAAAAATCCAAATGACACATAAACTCACTGACCTCAATGAGCTTACAGAGCTTAGGAGCTTAGAGAGGAGAGAGAAGAGGTACAATCTGGACACAGATAAGTAGGAAATAAAGTAAGTAGTTAAAGAGGAAAAAGAGAGATCCAGACAAACCATACCAGGAATAACTGAAGAGGCAGAGACTCTGACAAATTCCGAGGCTACATATTGGAAATGGCACCTGAGCAAAGTTTTAAAGGAAGACAAACAATTTTTAAGGAATTAAATTTTCTATTATGTAATTAAGAATCAAAAACACAAATATTCCAATAAAGAATATAAAAGAGGATTATGTAGGAAACTACAAAATTCTGTTGTATACAGTTTCCAGTAGAGAAGTAACAATTTATTTTTTTAAAACCCTTGTACTTCGGTGTATTGTCTCATAGGTGGAAAATTGGTAAGGGTGGGCAATGGGGGTCAAGTGATTTGCCCAGGGTCACACAGCTGGGAAGTGGCTGAGGCCGGGTTTGAACCTAGGACCTCCTGTCTCTAGGCCTGACTCTCACTCCACTGAGCTACCCAGATGCCCCTAACAATTTATTTTTAATGCTTGACTTATTTTTATTAATAGAATTTATTTACAAGTGTAAATAAATTCCCCTTCCTCTTCTCCCCACATCATAGAATGCATCATCTGGGAGACAGATATTATGAATTGTCTTTCATGTTTCCATTTTTCAGTTCATTCTCTGGAGAGAACATTCACAATTTATCCTTCAGGTATTAACTCTGTAGCTATGTATAATGTTCTCTTGGTTCTTTTCATTTCACTGTACATTATCCCATATAGTTCTTTCCAAGTTTTTAAAAAATTAGCCTGCTCATAATTTCTTATGGTGCAATAGTATTCCCTCACAATTATACTTTGTTTAACTATTCCAAAGCTGGTCACCTCACTTTCCAGTTCTTTGCCACCATGAAGAGAACTGATAGAAATATTTTAGAAGATATAGGTTCTTTTAATTTTTCTCTAATCTTCTTGGGAAAGAGACCCAGAAATACCATTGTATTTATTATTTATATAGGGTATACACAGTTTTATAATTCTCTGGGCATAATTCCAAATTGCTCTCCAAAATGGTTAAATCAGTGCACAAATCCACCAACAGTGTACCCATTTTCCCACATCCCCTCCAACATTTGTCATTTTCCTCCTTTGTCATTTAAGCCAATTTGATGGGTATGCGATGATAATCTCAGAATTGTTTTGCTTTGTATTTCTCTAATCAATAGTGATTTAGAGCATATTTTCACATACTTACATATATATCTATATCTATCTATCTATATCTATCTATCTATCTATCTATCTATCTATCTATCTATCTATCTATATCTTTGATTTCTTTACCCATAAATATCTGTTCTTATCTTTTGCCCATTTATCAATTGGGGGATGGCTCGTGTTCTTATAAATTTGACAAAATTTTCTATTTATTTTAGATAGGGAAATTCTATCTGAGAGACTGTCTAAAGTTTTTTTCCTCAATTTTCTGCTTTCCTTCTAATCTTGGCAATATTTGTTTTATTTCTACAAAACTTTTCAATTAAATGTGCTCAAAATTATACATTTTACATCTCACAATACTCTCCAACTCTTGTTGATTTATAAACTCCTCTCCTCTCCACAGATTTGATAGGTAATATTTTCCCTGTTTTTTAATTTACTTATATCTACTTTTATGCCTAGTTTATGTATATCCTATTTATTTGTAAATATTTTTGTTTTCTTATGTATATTTCTAATGTTCTGTTGATGCTCATTTCTTTCCTTTTTATATCTCCAACAGTTCCCCCCCACTCAACCATCCTCCTCTAAATAGATGCCCTCCCATGATCAAGCAAGCCCAAACCACACCCTGGCCAGATTTGAAAATATTTTCCCCATGGTACACTTCCAGTCCATTACCCCTCTGCCATGTTTTGTAGTAAATCATATGGAGGATTAGTTGATATTCAAGGCTGGGAGTGAGGAATGAATAGGGAGCACATTCTTGATATGGAAGACAGCCCAGGCCAAGGTACAGACAGAAGGAGGGGGCAAATGGCATGTTAATTTCAGAGATCCAGACTGAGCTAGAATGAAGTAGAGTAATAGGAAATAAAAGAAGAAAGAGGAGTCTAGAGCCAGATTGGGGAGGTCCTTAGATGCCAACTTTAAAATTCTTCATTTTGACCTATGGACAGGAGGGAAAGAAATGACATGCTTAGTTTTGTGCCTTAAGATTAGTTTAGCAACTATCTGATAAGCATATTAGAAAGAGAATGGAGGAAGTAAAATGGAAAGCCATGACGAACACTGAATGACCTTATAAACAGAGTCTAGCTTAAAAGACAGGAAGAGACTAAAGCAGCTGCCTATGTGAAGTCAGGGATTTTATCTGCATTTGGATTAATAAACAAAGGATTATTAGAGCCTGTTTTGTGTAGGAATAGGAAGTGGACAATGACTGGGGCTAAGATGATAAAAAGTAGGATGAAGTGGAAGGCAAAGAACTGGGTTAGGGTGGCCTCTTCAGATTAACTTTACTAAGGTGGTGCCAATATAGGAGATAACTGAGAGAAGGTTGGTAATTACTGTGGCTTCTCAGAAGGATATTTGTTCTCATGGAAGTATGTATCCTATGAATGCAGTAGCTATGGCAGTAAGGAGAATCACTCCAATGTTTCATGTTTCTTTGTATAGGTAGGAACCTTAGTAGATTCCTCATCCTATGTGGAGGAATATGAAAAATGTGGAGGTGCCATTGGCATGTTCAGATGAGCCAGCTGTAGTTTACATCTCAGTAGGTGTGGGCCACTGAGAAAGCTGGAAGGATATCTTATATATAATGTATGGCTAGGAATAGTCCTGTTAAGATTTGAATAATTAGGCATATCCCAAGGAGGGAGCTAAAGTTTCATCAGGCTGAAATATTAGATGGTGCTGGTAGGTCAATGAAGGAGTGGTTAATGATTTTTATAAGTGGGTGGTTTTTGCATATGTTAGTCATTATTTTTTTGTAGTTGAAATACAACAATAGTTTTTCATGCCAAAGTTTATGGTTAGAGTCTCTACTAAAATGATGAAAATGATGATTGTTTTCTTGGTTATTAATTTTTGGGTCCATAGCTTTTGCTTTTAAACCTTTTTACTTGTTTATGGGGCATTGAGCTTGATTGCTAGTGGTGAGTGTGTGATTCTTGTTAGAAGTCAGACCATTTGGGGCAGCTAGGTAGCTCAGTGGTTCCAATCTGGCCTGAGACCTATCCTAGCTGTGTGACCCTGGGCAAGTCACTTAACCTCGATTGCCTAGCCCTTACCACACTTCTGTCTTGGAATCAATACACAGTATTGATTCCAAGACAGAAGGTAAGGTTTTTTTTTTTAAAAGTCAGATCATTAACTAGTTAAAGCAAAGGTTGAAATCAGCATCAAATCAGGAGAAAGAAAAAAGACCATGAGGCCAAGACTAGTAAATTAGCTGCTATATGACCTATTTGAATCTATTTATGCCTTCTCCCCCAAAAGGAAAAGGATAAAAGAAAAGATGCTGAATATAATCATCACCATTTCATACAGAAATATGATGGGAAAGACATCAATAACCACAAGAAGGAAGCTGAAATAGATCCTAAAGTGTCTCAAGAAACAAACACCTGATTGTCTGCCAAACAGAGAGATGTGGCAGCCAAAGGTAATACTAGTTTAGAATATAAACTAATTTGCAAAATGGTACATAGCAGTAAACATGCCACCAAAAAGCAGTGATTCAAAATGAATCTGTAGAAAGATCCTAAAGTCTATTTCTGTCTTTCAACTATTGGCCTATCTAGTTTCCTATAACCAACACATCTATTTCACTTCCTCTTTTGATTCTTCTCTTTCCTTGCTGGGTTAGTTAAAATCCTACCCCTCCAACTTCTTGGTTTAAGTAAAATCGTTTTCTGAGAAGATTTTCTTTAGTTCGTTCTTTTTTCTCTTTCATATAATTTGTTCTTTATCCTATTCTCACATTTATGGGCTATACCAGTGGTTCCCAAACTTTTTTGGCCTACCGCTCCCTTTCCAGAAAAAAAATATTACTTAGTGCCCCCTGGAAATTACGAAACTATTTATTGAACTCAAAATAGAATGTAATACAAAAAAAGTGTGGCCATCACTGCTCCCCTGAATTGCTCCAGCACCCAGCAGGGGGCAGTAGCACCCACTTTGGAAATCACTGGGCTATACCATTACTTGTTTCTTCTTGATTCTGTCTGAGTTCCTTAAGAAGATAGTACTAATAATACTGAGGCATAAATAGTACTAACTTGAGTACTAATTTTGCATTCCCTCTTCTATCCCACTTCCATATTATTGAATTCATATATCTGACCTATTCTTTACTTCTTTCCCTGCTATGTCTCACTCTTAGAAATAGCAATTCATGATTGACTGGGACTTCCAGGTTAAGATGGTGGCTGAGTAGAAGCTGGGCCATTTTCTCTCCTTACCAACCAATATAACATACATCCAAAGGACAAGAAAACAAAATCCAGATGAAAAAAGTGACCCCACAATAGGGCGCAGTATCAAAGGTACGTGGGATTTGGGAACTTCCACGCTATATGGGGGGAAATAGCTCCCATCAAAACGCGAATGGATCAACCCTCCCCCACCTCACCCACAGTACCAGAGGCAGAGGCTGTGCTCCAGAGTTAGAGCCAGCGGGGGCACAAAATCTAGCACCTAGGCAGCTAGCTGGCACTACCAGGAGCTTGCCCCTGAGAGCAGCAAGACCTGAGATCCCAGGTGGTTGAAAAACTCAGACCTTGGACATGGGAGTGGGGCTGAGAGAGGCAGCAGCAGTGTCCAGTGTGCTCAGACTCAGGGGAAAATCTCAGGTGGAGGAGCAAGTGTGGGCCAAGTCTCAAGCTCTGGGCATCTGGCTAGGAACATGGGGGCTCAACCCTGAAAACAGCTAGACCAGAGACCCCAGGAGGGTCCCTAGAGAAGCCAAGAGACTCACAAAGTAGCCTTAGGCAAAAAAAACCTGACTACTCCCTAACTCCATACAAAGAGAATCAGATCACCTTAGCGTTCTGGCAGATAAAACATAATGATGTCAATCAAAGCAAATCAAAAAATAAACAAGAAGACCAAGAAAAAAGCTCAAACACTTGATAACTTCTGCACAGAAAAAAAAAACAGAAAACAGAGGACAAACAATTAAAGACATCCAAACCTTCCCAAAAAAATGAAAATGGGTCACAAGATCTTGAAGAGTTCAAATCTAAGATTATGAGAAAGATGGAAGAGATCTGGCAAGAAAATAACAGTTTAAAAGATAGAATTTCACAATTGGAAAGTGAGGCTCAGAAATCAAATAAATTGATAAGCAAATTGAAGACCAGAAATAACCAGCTGGAAGCCTTGAAGAACCAGATAGACCAGACTGAAAAAGAAAACCACTCTCTAAAGGCTAGAATTGGGCAATTAGAAGCCAATGACCTCTCAAGACAGCAAGAACAAATAAAGCAAAAATCAAAAGACTGATAAAATAGAAGGAAACACAAAATACCTCACTGAGAAATTGACAGATAAAGAAAACAGGTCTAGAAGAGACAATTAGAGAATCATTGGTCTTCCTGAAAAAACAGAAATTAATAGAAATTTAAACTCCATACTAAAATAAATTATTCAGCAAAACTGCCCTGAAGTTCTACAACAAGAGGGCAATATAGAAATTGAAAGGATCCATAGATCACCCTCTACACTACACCCTGAAAAGACAACGCCCAGAAATATCATAGCCAAGTTCAAGAGCTTCCAAGTAAAAGAAAAAATATTATAAGAAGCCAGAAAGAGACAATTCAGATATTGAGGGGCACCAATCAGGATCACACAGGACCTGGCAGCCTCCACACTAAAAGACTACAAGGCTAGGAATATGATATTCAGAAAGGCAAGAGAACTGGGTCTACAACCAAGGATCACCTACCTATCATCAAAACTGATTATATACTTCCAGGGGAAAGTATGGACATTCAATAAGATAGAAGATTTCCAAGTATTTGCACAGAAAAGACCAGGACTAAATGGAAAGTTTGATCCAACCACAAAAACCAAGAGAAACATGAAAATGTAAATAAGAAAGAGAGGGGAAAGAAAAAATTCATATTCTTAAATTTACCCCTTTAAAGGGCCTTAATAAGATCAAATTATTTGTATTCCTATATGGAGAAATGTTATGTGTAATTTTCAAAAACTGTATTCATTATTATAGTAATTAGAAAAATTATTCATAGGGAGAGGATGGAGTACTAAATGGTCTAAGATGAGATGGGGCAGGGAAAAAATAGGGGTGGGTGAATAGTAGATGGCATCAAGAGAAACTTGAATGAATAAGAAAAATAGGATATTCTATACCACACAAGGAGAGCATGGGAAGGGGAGGGTATCAATACTATTATAAAAAGGAGAGGAACAGAGCATTAAGAGGTAATATTTAAACTTTACTCTCAGTGGAATTAACTCTGAGAGGGAAGAGTAGCTATGTTCATTGGGATATAAAACTCTATCTAACCCTACTGAGAAAGTCAGAAGGGATCAACCAAGGGGGGCAGGGGAGTGAGGAGGGCAGGGGAGTGGGGAGGTCAAAAAGGGAGGGAAGGAGAGGAGGGAGGGAATTCATTAGGCCTTAAAAATAAAAAGAGGGGAATAATAAGGGAAGGGATAGAAAGGGAAGTAAATCAAGGAAGGGGACAAGGGGGACTGGTCTAAAACAAACCACTGGTTTAAAAGGAAACAGCATAAGAAGAAAGGGTAGAACTAGGAGAGGATAAAAAAATATTGGGGAATACACAAATGATAATTATAACTCTGAATGTGAATGGGATGAACTCGCCCATAAAAAGGAAGCAAATAGCAGAGTGGATTAGACACCTAAAACCTACCATATATTGTCTACAAGAAACACATATGAGGTGGGTGGACATACACAGGTTTAAGGTGAACTGAGGAAGCAAAATCATTTAAGCTTCAAATGAGAAAAAGAAGGCAAGAGTGGTGATCATGATCTCTAACAGAGCCAAAGTAAAAATAGATTTGGTTAAAAGAGATAGGGAAGGTAATTACATCTTGATAAAAATAGACAATGAGGAAATAACAGTGCTCAACGTGTATGCACCAAATGGTATAGCATCCAAATGCCTAAAGGAGAAAGTGGCAGAGCTCAAGAAGGAAATAGATAGTTAAACCATACTAGTGGGAGATCTAAATATTCCTCTTTCAGATTTAGATAAATCAAACCAAAAAATAAATAAGAAAGAGGTAAATTAAATCCTAGAAAAATTATATTTAATAGATATATGGAGAAAAATAAATAGGGACAAAAAGAATACACATTCTTTTCAGCTGCACATGGTACATTCACAAAGACTGACCATGTAATAGGGCATAGAAACATTGCAAACAAATGCAAAAGAGCAGAAATAATAAATGCAACCTTCTCAGATCATAATGCAGTAAAAATCATAATTAGTAAGGGCACATGGACAAGCAAATTAAAAACTAATTGGAAATTAAATAATATGATTCTCCAAAACCAGTTAATTAAAGAAGAAATCATAGAAACAATCAATAATTTCATTGAAGAGAAAGACAATGATGAAACATCCTACCAAATTCTGTGGGATGCAGCTAAGGCAGTACTCAGGGGAAATTTATATCCTTGAATGCATATATTAACAAATTAGAGAAGGCAAAGATCAATGAACTGGGCATGCAAATTAATAAACTAGAAAGGGAACGAATTAAAAATCCCCAGCTAAACACCAATTTAGAGATTATAAAAATTAAAAGAGGAATCAATAAAATTGAAACTAAAAGAACTATTAAATTAATAAATAAGACTAGAAGCTGGTACTTTGAAAAAACATATCAAATATACAGAGTACTGGTCAATCTAATTTAAAAAGGAAAGAAAAAATGAAATCATCAGTATCAAATATGGAAATGGAGACCTCACCTCTAATGAAGAGGAAATCAAGGCAATCATTAAAAACCATTTTGCACAATTATGTGGCAATAAATATAGCAATCTAGGTGAGATGGATGAATATTTACAAAAATATAAATTACCTAGATTAACAGTAGAAGAAATAGATTACTTAAATAATCCCCTATCAGAAAAAGAAATTGAACAAGCCATCAAAGAACTCCCTAAGAAAATATACCCAGGACCAGATGGATTCACAAGGGAATTCTATCAAACCTTCAAAGAACAACTAATTCCAATATGATACAAACTATTTGACATAATAAGCAAAGAAGGAGTTCTACCAAACTCCTTTTATGATACAAATATGGTACTGATCCCAAAGCCAGGTAGATAAAAAACAAAGAAAGAAATCTACAGACCAACTTTCTTAATGAACACAGATGCAAAAATCTTAAGCAGAATACTAGCAAAGAGACTCTAGCAAGTGATCACTAGGGTTATTGTTTATGATCAGGTGGGATTTATACCAGGAATGCAAGGATGGTTCAATATCAGGAAAACCATTCACATAATTGACCATATCAACAAGCAAACCAACAAAAACCACATGATTATCTCAATAGATGCTGAAAAAGCCTTTGATAAAATACAACATCCATTTCTATTGAAAACACTAACAAGTATAGGAATAGAAGGACCTTTCCTAAAAATAATAAACAGTATATATCTAAAATCATCAACAAGCATCATATGCAATGGAGATAAATTAGAAGCCTTCCCAATAAGATCAGGAGTGAAACAAGGATGCCCATTATCACCTCTATTATTTAACATTGTACTAGAAACACTAGCAGTAGCAATTAGAGAAGAAAAAGAAATTGAAGGTATTAAAATAGGTAAGGAGGAGACTAAGCTATCACTCTTTGCAGATGATATGATG
>NW_025344527.1:0-1102 GCF_016433145.1 Gracilinanus agilis
AGTTAACATGGTTACATAATTCATGCTCTTACTTTCCCCTTCACCACCCCCCAGCTTTCCCTTCCCCCCATGGCAGATGTGTATTTCCTCTGGTTTTAACATGTGTCATTGATCAAGACCTATTTCCAAATTGTTGATAGTTGCATTGGTGTGGTAGTTTCGAGTCTACGTTCCCAATCATGTCCGCCTCAACTCATGTGTTCAAGCATTTGTTTTTCTTCTGTGTTTCCACCCCTGTAGTTCTTCCTCTGAATGTGGGTAGCATTCTTTTCCATAAATCCCTCAGAATTGTCCTGGGTCATTGCAGTGCTGCTGGTACAGAAGTCCATTACATTCCATTTTACCACAGTGTATTGGTCACTATGTACAGTGTTCTTCTGGCTCTGCTCCTTTCACTCTGCATCAGTTCCTGGAGGTCCTTCGAGTTCACCTGGAACTCCTCTAGTTTATAATTCCTTTGAGAGCAATAGTATTCCGTCACCCGCATATACCACAACTTGTTCAGCCATTCCCCAATTGAAGGACATACCCTCCTTTTCCAGTTCTTTGCCACCACAACAAGCGCAGCTATAAATATTTTCGTACAAGTCTGTTTATCTATGATCTCTTTGGGGTACAAACCCAACAGTGGTAAGGCTGGATCAAAGGACAGGCATTATTTTATAGCCCTTTGAGCATAGTTCCAAATTGCTAGCCAGAATGGTTGGATCAGTTCACAGCTCCACCAACAATGCATTAATGTACCAGTTTTGCCACATCCCCTCCAGCATTCATTACTCTCCCCTTCTTTCATTTTAACCAATCTGGTAGGTGTGAGGTGATACCTCAGAGTTGTTTTGATTTGCATTTCTCTAATTATTAGAGATTTAGGACACTTTCTCATGTGCTTATTGATAGTTTAGATTTCTTTATCAGAAAATTGCCTATTCATGTCTCTTGCCCATTTTTCAATTGGGGAATGGCTTGATTTTTTATACAATTGGTTTAACTCCTTGTATATTTGAGTAATTAGACCCCTGTCAGAGTTTTTTGTTATAAAGATTTTTCCCAATTTGTTGTTTCACTTCTGATTTTGGCTACATTGTTTTTGTTTGTACAAAAG
>NW_025344528.1:0-1093 GCF_016433145.1 Gracilinanus agilis
TTTTCCAAATTTCCCAGCAGTTTTTGTCAAATAGTGGATTCATGTCCTAAAAGTTGGGCTCTTTGGGTTTATCATACACTGTTTTGCTGATGTCATTTACCCCAAGTCTATTCCACTGATCCTCCTCTCTATCTCTTAGCCAGTACCATATTGTTTTGATGACTGCTGCTTTATAGTATAGTTTAATATCTTGTACTGCTAGGCCCCCTTCCTTCACATTTTTTTTCATTATTCCCTTGATATTCTTGATCTTTTGTTATTCCAGATGAAATTTGTTATAGTTTTTTTCTAATTCAGTAAAGAAGTTTTTTGGTAGCTTGATAGGTATGGCACTAAATAGGTAAATTAATTTGGGTAGAATTGTCATTTTTATTATGTTAACTCATCCTACCCATGAGCAATCAATAGCTTTCCAATTGTTTAGATCCAGTTTTATTTGTTTGGAAAGTGTTTTGTAGTTGTTTTCATATAATTGCTGTGTATGTTTTGGTAGATAGATTCCTAAGTATTTTATATTGTCTAGGGTGATTTTAAATGGTGTTTCTCTTTGTACTTCTTTCCTCTCTAGTGTGTTGGAAATGTATAGGAATGCTGATGATTTATGTGCATTTATTTTGTATACTGCCACTTTGCTAAAGTTGTTGATTATTTCTCAAGCTTCTTAGTTGATTCTCTAGGATTTTTTAAGTAGACCATCATATCATCTGCAAAGAGTGATAGCTTAGTCTCCTCCTTGCCTATTTTGATACCTTCAATTTCTTTTTCTTCTCTAATTGCAACTGCTAGTGTTTCTAGTACTATGTTGAATAATAGAGGTGATAATGGGCATCCTTGTTTCACTCCTGATCTTATTGGGAAGGCTTCTAATTTATCCCCATTGCATATGATGTTTGTTGATGGTTTTAGGTATATACTGTTTATTATTTTTAGGAAAGATCCTTCTATCCCTATACTTTTCAGTGTTTTCAATAGGAATGGATGCTTTATTTTGTCAAAGGCTTTTTCAGCATCTATTGAGATGATCATATGATTTTTGTTTGTTAGATTGTTGATATGGTCAATTATGTGGATGGTTTTCCTAATGTTGAACCAA
>NW_025344529.1:0-3850 GCF_016433145.1 Gracilinanus agilis
AGAGAGAGAGAGAGAGAGAGAGAGAGAGAGAGAGAGAGAGAATGAATGAGAATATTATTCCGGCCTGATCTGAACCAGGCAGGGTTTCAGAGGCCCAGCAAAAGGGGATGCAGAGGTTAATTAAACAAGGTTTCTAGCCATGAGGCCTCCTCCAAGATGAGGGGTCTTTCCCAAGGCTAGTGCCTCCATAAAAGCCAAGAAAAGGGAATCAGCCTTCTCACTCACCCACGTGGCAATCCAAAGGGAAACAGTCTGAAGTCTTAAGCTCCTTCAAGGCCAAGTTCAAAGGGGAAAAAACCTCCTCACAGGAAGTTATCATATTTAAAAGACAGTTCTTTGCATTACTTCCTGTGTCTACCTTCCACTTTTACGTGGACCAATGGCAGCTTTAACTTTGCTTTGGACTGGCCAGGGGGTAATCATTTGTTTTTGATTTGTCACTCACTAGCACATGTGGGTCATAGATCTCCCTGCCCAATGGGGGTGTATACATTCCTTGTGGCTAAAATCTAAAGAATCAGTAGGGGAGAGTTAATCCCATCTTCACAGCCTAAAAATACTTTTTTAAAAAATAAAATGTCTCTGTGTGTTTAACAGAACTTGCTTTTATATGGCATTTTGTAGCATATAATTTAATTCAGCAAATATTTATTAAGCACTTGTCCTGTGCTAGGCACTGAGGATAAAAAAAAAAAGAAAAACAGTTCTTGCTCTCAAGGAACTTATAGTCAGCTTGGAGGGTTCAACATATTGACATAGATAAGTAAATACAAAACACGTGCAAGGTAACTGCAAGCTGAAGAACATGCTAACTACTGGTGGAATTTCTGAAAGGACTCATTTATGGCTATAACTAGCATCTGAGCAGATTCTTAAAGAATTCTAAAGACAGATATGAGGGGATCTGTGTAGAGGGAATCAACCATCAAAAGGTAAAGACAGGGACTTCCTGGTTAAGATGGCTGCAGAGTAGTCTCAGAACTCTTTCCTCTCCTAACCACCAACCATAAATGATACATCAAAAAGACAAAAAAACCAAATTCAGATGAAAGAAGGGACTCCACAATAGGGCACAGCATTGAAGGTATGTGGGATTTGGGCATTTCCATGCTATAAGGGAGTGAAAGAGCTCCCACCCAAACACAAGCTGATCAACTTTCCACCACCCCACATACACTGCTAGACCCAGAGCCAGTGCCAGAATTACAGTGAGCGTGTGGCAATATCTAGGGGCTTGGTAGCTGAATAAGAGCAGCAGGGACCTACTCCTGAAAGCAGCTTGACCTAAGACCCCAGGAGATTAAAGAACACAGACCTTGGGCGTGGAAATAGAGCAGAGTGGGGCAGTAGATAGAAGCCAGAGGAGACTACTAGAAAAGTAGCCTCAGGAAAACGTGAGTTGATCAACCCTCCCCCACCCTACCTACAGTGCTAGACCCAGAGCTAGTGCCAGAATTACAGCAAGTGTGTGGCAATATCCAGGGGCTTGGTAGCTGAGTAAGAGCACCAGGGACATACTCTTGAAAGCAGCTTGACCTGAGACCCCAGGAGACTAAAGAACACAGACCTTAGGTGCGGAAATAGAGCAGAGTGGGGTGGCAGATAGAAGCCATGAGGAAACTACTGGAAGAGTGGCCTCAGACAAAAACTGCTCCTTAGCTCCTTACACAGAGAGCCTGCCCTCCTCCCTCAGACTTCTGACTGGGAAGGAAAATTAGCATAGTGATGGCAAGCAATACCCAAGAAATAACCACCAGAAAGGACAAGAGAAAGGCACTAACCCCGGATAATTTTTACAAAGAAAAAACTCCAGGCCACAGAGCAGAGAAGGAAAAACAAGTAAATACATCCAAACTTACCCCCCAAAATGAAATTGATCACAAGTTCTTGAAGAGTTCAAATCTGATATCATCAGAAAAGTGGAAGACATTTGGCAAGAAAAGTGGGAAATAACTCAAGAAGAAAATAACAGTTTAAAAGACAAAATTTCACACTTGGAAATTGAGGCCCAGAAATAAAATGAAATAATAAGCAAATTGAAGACCAGAAATGACCTACTGGAAGTTACGAAAAGCAGGATAGATCAAATGGAAAAGGAAAATCAAATGATTATAGCAGAAAACCAATCTTTAAAGACCAGACTTGGGCAAGTAGAAGCCAATGATCTCGCAAGACAGCAAGTATTAATAAAGCAGTCAAATGAGTGACAAAATAGAAGGAAACATGAATATCACACTGAGAAAGTCAATGACCTGGAAACAGGTCTAGAAGAGATAATTTGAAGATCATTGGTCTTCTGGAAAACCAAGACATCAACAGGAACTTGGACACAATACAAGAAATTATCCAAGAAAACTCCCCTGATGTTCTTCAATAAGAGGGAAAAATAGACATTGAAAAAATCCATAGATCACCCTCTCCACTAAATCTTCAAAAAACAACCCCCAGGTATATAATTGCCAAATTCAAAACCTTCCAAGCTAAGGAGAAAATTTTAAAAGAAGCCAGAAAGAGGCAATTCAGAAGTCAAGGAACACCAATCAGGATTACACAGGATCTGGCAGCCTCCACACTAAAAACCACAAGGCTTGGAATGTGATATTCAGAAAGGCAAGAGAAATTGGTCTTCAACCAAGGATCACCTACCCGCCAAAACTGACTATATACTTTCAGGGGAAAGTATGGGCATTCAACAAAATAGAAGATTTCCAAATATTTTCAAAGAAAAGACCAGAACTAAGTGGAAAGTTTGATATGCAACCACAAAAATCAAGAGACAAATGAAAAGTTAAATAAGAAAGAGAGGGGAAAGAAAAAATTCTTTTAATTTGCTTCTTTAAGAGCTTTGATAAGATCAAATTACTTGTATTCCTTTATGGAAAAATGGCATGTGTAACTCTCAAAAATTGTACTCACTATTATAGTAATTAGAAGAATTATTCATACAGAGAGGGTGGGGTACTAAATGGTCTAAGATGATATGCAAAAAAAAAAGAAAAGGGTGGGGAACAGAAGATGACAAGGGAAACTTGAAGGAATAAGAAAAATAGGATAATCTATACTATAGTATAGGTGCATAGGAAGGGGAGAGGATGAATACTATTATAAAAAGGAGGGGAAGAGAGTTTTAAAAGGTAATACTTAAACCTTATTCTCAGTGGAATCAGTTTTGAGAAGGAAGAGCAGCTAGAGCCAGTGGGTTATCAAATTCTATCTTGCCCTACAGGGAAAGTCAGAAGGAAAAAACCAAGGTGGATAAGGGGGGAGGGAGTTCAAAAAGGGAGGGAAAGAGTAGGGGGAGGGAATTTAGTGGACCTTAAAGCATAATAAGAGGAGTATGGGAAGGGAGGGGGAAGAAGAGGAAGTAAACTGAGGGTGGAGATAGGGGGGACTGATTAAAAGCAAACCACTGGTTTAAAAGGAAATAGTGAAAGAAGAAAGGGCAGAACGAGGAGAGGAATTCAAAATGTTGGGGAATACACAGATGACAATCATAACCCTGAATGTGAATGGGATGAAGTTGCCCATAAAATGTAAGCAAATAGCTGAGTGGATCAGAAACCAAAATCCTACCATATGGTGTCTACAAGAAACACACACAAAGCATGTAGACACACCCAGGTTAAAGATAAAAGGTTGGAGCAAAATCTATTGGACTTCAACTGAGAAAAAGAAGAAAGGAGTTGAAATCATGATATCTGACAAAGTCAAAGTAAAAATAGATCTGATTAAAAGAGATAGGGAAGGTAATTACATCATGATAAAAGGTAGTATAGACAATGAGGAAATATCAGTACTCAACATGTATGCACCAAATGGTATAGCATCCAAATTTCTAAAGGAGAAATTA
>NW_025344530.1:0-10088 GCF_016433145.1 Gracilinanus agilis
GAGAGAGAGAGAGAGAGAGAGAGAGATCCTCCTTCCTTCCTCCATGGGGTAGCAACAACCTAGATGACTCCTCCTCCTCAGACTGATCCCATGTTGCTCCCTCCCATCTGTGGCAAGTCCACCAGAAGAAGCCACACAATACACAATAACCTGGAGTCTTTGTTTCCCTGTGATGGGGTTCATATCTTGGGGATTCTCATCCAATGGGCTCTTGTTTCCCAAAATCCAAGATCTCCCCTCTAGATCTTTTCCTCTTCCCCTTTTCCCCTAGATCTTGTCTTCAGAAGTTGATTGAAGGGTATCTTTCATGCTGCTTGCCCCTAGCGCCATATAGGATGATTGGGCTTCTCATATGGAACAAAAGAAAGAGACAAATCAAAGAAGATTCTGATTTTTCAAGGCCAAATGCCCTGGAAGGATAGTGGCGTCTGGACAGAAACAGGAAAATCAGGAGGAAGAACCAGTTTGGGAGGAAAATGATGAGCCCAGTTATAGGCATGTTGAGTTCGAAGGGACAGTGGGATGTCTGAGCGAAACTGTCCAATAGCCACGTGGAAATTTGGATATGAAACTCAAGGGGAAACGATCTGAGCATGTGCCACCAGCAGTCCCCAGTGCCATCCCTGTTACTGTATTTCCTCTGCAAGTAGTCCTCAGCCCATGTGTCTGGATGACCCAATACGGCCCTAACTGACCACCTTGCATTTCCAGCTCCTGAGCAGGCTAGTAGCCTAGTAGGGAATTATAGGGTTAGCAAAGAGCCTGCACAAACACTTGGAGGCAAGACTATGTGTGTGATAATAGACAGAAGCCTTTCAGGAGCTGGTTTGTTTAGAAGAGATTAGGAGTTGGGTGGGTAGGGAAATGTGTGAAATGAGGCTGGAAAATATGTGCCTGGGACCAGACCAAAGATTTTATCGGTGCAGTGAATTTCTCTTCTATGTAGACAAGTACCTATCAGCACCTGATATAGTCCTAATTTACTGGGGCACTGAAACCCTAAATGAGGAATCCATGGGAAGGAAGGAAAGGAGGAAGGATTTCTTAAGCCTCGATGGTATGCCAGGTACTGTGGTGAGAATTTTACAAAAATCATCTCATTCAATCTTCCCAATAACTCTGAAAGGTAGGTGCTCCCAAATCTCCCTCAGAGAAAAATGATGCTAGCAGAGATTAAATTATTTGCCCGAGGTCACACAGAGAGTTGTTATTCAGTTGCTTAATCATGACTGACTTTCTTTTCTTGGCAAAGAAGCTAGAATGGTTTACTGTTTCTTTCTCCAGAGTGTCCCCATTTTACAGATGAGAAATTGAGGCAAGCATGGTTAAGTGACTTGCCGGGGTCTTAGAGACAACTATTCTCTGAGGTCAAATTTGAATTCAAATCTTCGTGACTCCAGGCCTCCAGAGTTCTCCCCACTATACCGCCTGCCTGCCCCAACACATGGATAGTGCTAGTAATAATAATAGAAGTTAAGGTTTACAAAGCATTGTTCAAATATGATCTAACTCTTACAATGACCCTGGGAGGTAGGTGCTGTTATTATCCCCATTTTACACATGAGAAAACTAAGGCAGATAGAGGTGAAATGACAGCGAATAAGTGTCTGAAGGATTTAAATTACCCTGGACTTCCTGATTCCAGTTCTATCACTCTCTCTACTGCACAACCTCGTTGCCTCTATAGCAGAGGCAAAACTGTAAGCCAATTCTTCTTAATTCCAAAGTCCGTCCATTTATTCTATTCCTGGATATAGTAGATGCTTTATGAAATGTTTTCTTAGGGGGCAGCTGGGTAGCTCAATGGAGTGAGAACTAGGCCTAGAGATGGGAGGTCCTGGGTTCAAATCTGGCCTCAGACACTTCCCAGCTGTGTGACCCTGCGCAAGTCACTTGACCCCCATTGCCCACCCTTACCATTCTTCTGCCTTGGAGCCAATACACAGTATTGATTCTAAGGTAGAAGGTAAAGGTTTAAAAAATGTTTTGTTAAATTCAGAAACTGGATTGAACTAAAGGGTAAATAAGGCTAGAAAGATAGAGCAATGAAATTCTAGCTGGACTTCCACCTCAAAAATCCCACCTTGTAGAGGACATCTCCCATCCCTCTTAATTACAGTGCCTTCCTTCCCTCTGCTAATTAGCTCTTGTTTATCCTGTACAGAGCTTGCTTTGTATGTTATTTGTTCTTATGTTGTCTCCCACGTTGGATTGTTAGCTCATCGAGGACAGGCTATCTTCTACCCTTTCTTGTATCCCCTTGGCAGAGTAGCTGGAACATAATAGGAGCTTCATAAATGTTTATTGACTGATAGAATGGGTAGCAGCATCAAGAAAATGGCTTTTTGAGAGAGGAGAGACCAGTAGATGAAGGCAGTGAAAAGGATCAGGGTGAATGTTCTAGAAAGATGGAGGATAACTGAGGAGCAAGGTTCTAGAAGACCAGAGAGGCACAGAATGGAGAATGGAGATTAAGTCTTAGCCTTAGAAAAGAAAAGGGAGGGGGCGGCTGGGTAGCTCAGTGGATTGAGAGTCAGGCCTAGAGACGGGAGATCCTGGGTTCAAATCTGACCTCAGACACTCCCTAGCTATGTGACCCTGGGCAAGTCACTTGACCCCCATTGCCTAGCCCTTACTGCTCTTCTGCCTTGAAACCAATACACAGTATTGACTCCAAGACGGAAGGTAAGAGTTGAAAAGAAAAGGGAGATTTCATCCTCTGAGATAGAAGGAGAGGACAAGAGGCTACAGACAGAGCCTTTGAAAAGGAGAAGATGAGATGCTTCAAGCCTAATAAAGTCCGTTTTTTCAGCAAAGCAGCAAAGCAAGGTGGCCAGTATTTCAGTGGTTCTGGGACCTCACTGTCATGGGCATCTCCTCTAAGAGAGGATTGTGAGCGTACTGGCAAAAATGTGGGGAGGGGATGAGAAATGAGATGGGGATTAGGAGCTTGCCAAGCAATCAGAGAGTATGTTGACCCTTTTCTTCTGTTCTTAATTGAATTTGACCTTCCAGATATACCGCAACCCAATTTCAACCACTTTCTACAATTGAAATAAGAGCAGATTGCAGGGCCCTCCAGTTTTGATTTATGCGTTTCCATTTTATCTCACTCAGTTTAGCAGTTAGGCACTGGGACTGAGGCAGGATGCCATCACATTCCATTAAAAATGGCTCTCTTCCCAGTGGTGATGGAGATGCAAACTCCCCTTCACAATCAAATCCAACCTTAAATTAATTAATAGCTCTGTTGGTATCTGTTTTACTTGAAGTCATATAGTTCTCAATGGCTCCCTTGCCAGAATTCCGCTGTGGACTCCCAATATGTCTTTCATTTGCCATTTGGATTCCACTTAGTCCTCTGGGCTTTAGCCGCATGGGATAGGACTGCATTGTGGGCAAATTTCCTTCCCCCCAAAATATGGAAAAAACAGAATTAGGGGCTCAAAAGAGGTGCTATTCAAAGCTCGATGGCACACATAGAACACATGATATTATCCTAATCACTACATAGGTCAGGAAGAACCATAGGCAGTCTGAGATCTGGTGTCTTTTGTTGGTGGAAGTAGTAAATAAAACCTAATAAATGTACCTGAGGGCTGGCAGAGAGAAAGACAGAGAAAGGGAGGGAGGGAGAGACAGAGAGACAGAGGGAAAGACAGAGAGATAGAGACAGACAGAAGGAGGGGGAAAGGGAGATTAAGAGAAAGAGGGAGGGAGGAAGAGAGAAAAGACAGACAGAGAAAGAGAGAGAGAGAGGGAGAGGGGGGGGAAGGAGGGAAAGAGATTGAGAGACAGAGTCAGAGAGGGAGGGAAAGAGATAAAGAGAAAGAGAGAGAGAGAAAGGGAGGGAGGGAAAGAGATTGAGAGAAAGGGAGAGTGGAGAGAAAATATACCAGTGATGGCAAATCTTTTAGAGATGTAAGTGCTGGGCCCTGCCACTCCCCCCACCTCCCAGACCAAGTGCCAAGCCTCCCCCCTTAGAGACCATGTGCCATGCCCTCCCTCACCCACATGCTGGGTACGCCCTGCCCCATCATTTACCCCACAGAGGGGAGGGAGAAAGTGCTCCCATTGGGCTGCTGGGCAGAGGGGCTGGTAAAGTGAGGAATGTTGTCAGTGCGTATAGAGAGAGGGAGGGGAGTGGCCCAAGTGCTCCACTTCCCTCCAGCTCTGCCACCTGTGAACCACCCACCTTACCTACTGTGCGCTCCCATTAGCTGCTGGGCAGAGGGGAGGGGAATATGAAAAAAATGTCATCAGGGGTGGTGGAGAGGGGGAGGGGAGCACCTCTGCCCCAAGTCCCTCTGTCATTCTAGTAACAAACTCTGGGGGAGGGGAGAGGGAGGCTGTGTTAGGTGCCCACAGAGAGTGCTCTGTGTGCCCTCTTTGGCACCTGTACCATAGATTTGCCATCATACAAAACTACTCTTGAGGCAAATTGCCACCTTTCTTTTCCCTTCACCTTCCCATTCTATAACCTAATTCTCACCTCCAGGATCCCAGGACTCTTTTGATATCCAATTTCTTCAATCAGGGAGGAAAGCAGAAACATGGGAATTTTAGTGGGGGAAGGGACTCAAGGAAAAGACAATATAATGCTTAAGAGAGGTATTGTTGTAAAGTGGAAAGAGCCTGGCTTTGGAGTCAAAGGACCTGAGTTCAAAGTCCATCTCAGTTTCCTTATCTGAAAAAAGGGAGGTTGGACTAAATGACCTCTGAGGTCCTGCTGAGTCTAAATCTACCATCTAAAAAACTGCCAAAAGTAGGATTTTAGTGGATGGGAAGGGTATTTGGGAGGAGCGAATTCCTCCTGGTCATGCCTATGTCAGTGACTACTTCCTTTGCGGATCCCTTTGGGTTGACCATGGGAGTAGAAATTTCCTTGTTTTATTATTTTGTAGCTAGGCTAATTTAGGTCTACTCCCATGGTCAACCCAGAGGGAGGGAAAGGCTTTGTACTTGTGTTGGTTCCCTGGAGATATGAACACAAAATTGAAATAATTTCTGCCCTCCCGGAGTGTATATTTCATCACTATGGCTCCCAATTCCTTCTTCTACACAATACCTAAGATAAAAATTTAGGCCCTCTTAGGTTAGAGAGGTAAATACTTACAAATACTATGTAGTTTGCTACTTTTCCCTTCTCGCTGTATCCCTGAGGCTGCGGAAATTCATGTGTTCCGCTGCTATTTACCAGGGTTTCCCAGGCAACCAAATAGAATTTAGGCTTTCAAAGAGGCAATATTCTACATCATTCCTTCCTTCTTTGGAAAAGTTAATTAGCTACTCTCTTGCCAAATGACACTGGCTAGGACCAATAAAGTCTTAACTTGCTTTTGGTTGGATGTGATAATTAACAATTAATTCTTTTCTTCACTCCCTTAGAACCTATCACTCAATAACCTGGTAGCCCTTTCCCATCATGAATATATCTTTCACAACACACCCCCAGGAAGAGAGGCTGTCCTTAGGAGATTGAACAAATCACACTGTTGACCCATCCCCTAGTGGACAGAGAATAGATCAGTGATGGCAAACCTATGGCACGGATACCAAAAAGGGCACTCAGAGAACTCTCTGTGGGTATGCACACCATAGTCCCCTGCCAGAATTCATCACTAGAAAGGCAGAGGGACTTGGGCAGAGCTGCTCCCCTCCCCCTCTCTACCACCCCTGATGACATTTTTTCACACACCCCACCCCTCTGCCCAGCAGCCAATAGGAGCGCACAGTGGGTAAGGTGGGTGGTTCACAGGTGGCAGAGCTGGAGGGAAATGGAGCACTCAGGTCACTCCCTTCCCCCCCTCTACACTCACTGAGAACATTCCTCACTTCACCCACCTCTCCACCCAGCAGCCCAATGAGAACACTTTCTCCCTCCCCTGTGTGGGGTAAGGGGGCAAGGCGAAAGTGACAGTCTGGGGTGGGGGGCATAGCATAGCACGCAGTCTCTGAGGGGAGCAGGGCATGGCACATGGTCTCTCAAAGGTTAGCCATAGCTGGAATAGGTCTTGAATCTAAGGAGACCTTGAGAAGAAATCCTACCACTGATACTAGCTGTGGGACCCTGGCCCAGTCACTTTCCCACTCCGAGGCTCAGGTGTACTGTAAAATGACTTCCTCATGCCTCTTATGCAGCAGTTCTCCCTGAAACAACAGCCCGTCTTTCTTCTGGTCATGTACAGTGTGTGTCATGGAGAATTTCCTAAGGGGTAGTGTAGAGGGGCCCAGCAATCAGAACAGGAATTCTGAGGAATTCATCAGAGGAATGTACAACTGGAAAAAAGGAAGGATCAGTCACATGGCTAGAGTAAGAGACACTTAATGGATGGTCCACATATTCCTTTGGCATCTGTACGATGATAGGAGAATGAAGAGAAAGCTTTTGCTATGCTGAGTGGCTCCCCTATGATGAAGACTAAAGTAGGCATGGATGAGTTGTAAGGACTGTTCCCTTGCATTGCTGAATGATTCTACCCTCTACTTCTCACTCCTTCTCTTACTCTTAATATCCAATTTTGCTAAGACCTCTTCCTCTTTTCTAAAGTTCCCTATTATTGTTGAGGGGGAGCTAGGTGGAGCAGTGGATAGAGTGCTGGGTCAGGAGTCAGGAGGACTGAAGCTGAAACCTAGCCTCAGCTACTAGCTGTGTGACCCTGGGCAAGTCACTTAACCTCTGTTTTCTTCAGTTTCCTCAACTGTAAAACAGGGATCCTGGAGAAGGAAATGACACACTACTTCTGTATCTTTGCCGAGAAAAAAATCCATTAAAATGGGGTCATGAAGATTCAGATGTAACTAAGTGATTTAACAACAAAATTATTAAGGGTTTTTTAAGTAACTCCTACCTTTCATCTTAGAATCAATACTGTGTATTAGCTCCAAGGCAGAAGAATGTTAAGGGTAGGCATTGGGAGTTAAGTGACTTGCCCAGGGTCACACAGCTGGGAAGTGTCTGAGGTCAGATTTGAACCCAAGACCTCCTGTCTCTAGGCCTGGCTCTCAATCCACTGAGGCACCCAACCGCTTCCTTATTTGTATCTCTTGCACATGTCCTGTTCTGTCCTCTGACACTGCCAACACCCTTGTGCAGGCCCTCATCACCTCATGCCTAGACTATTGCAAATGGCCTGCTGACTGGCCTTCTTGCCTTAAATCTCTGCCCACTCCAGTCCATGTTCCACTCAGTTGTCCAACTGATCTTGTTAAAGTTCCCTCCTAACCTACTACTTTTCAAGGTTCTCTCTTACCTCCAGGATCATGGATAAAATCCTCTCGCTTTCAGAGCCCTTTATGATCCAGGCCTCCCCCCCTTCCCCATCTTTCAAGTCTTCTTCCATCTTCCTCCCAACCATGTGCCCTTGGATCCTGTTACCCAGGCCTCCTTGCTGGTGTCTATGCCCATGTCTTGACTCGGTTCACTGCCTCTTTGTCTGGAATGCTCTCCCTCCTCATCTCTACCGCCTGGCTTCTCTGGCATCCTTCAAGTCTCAGCTAACATCTCATCCTCAGCAAGCGCCTTCCCAATGCCCTTTCATGCCAGTTCATTAGTGCTCCTGAGATCATCTCCATTTCATCCTGCACATGGCTTCTTTGCACATACTTGTTTGCATGTGGACTCCCCCATTGGACTGTGAGCTCCTTGGAGGCAAGAATTGGTTTGATCCTGCTTTGTACCCTCCCCCCCAACCCCGTGCTTAGCAGTGGGTGCCTACTAAGTGCATTCTGACTCGAATGAATAGACTATGGACGAAGAAATGGAGAGAGTTAGAGAAGTTCATTGACTCTCCCTCATATTTTAAGAGAAATAAGAAACGAGACCTCGGACTCCAGGCTCCCGATTCTAGGTGAAAGGCAACCCCATGGCGTCCTCACCGATGGCACGGGAGCCTCCTAAAGTACAATCGTTTCGCCTGGGAAATATTTGCAAAGGATATGCCTTATCCTGTTACCGACTCGAAGTATAGTAGACGTATGCGAAATTGCTTTTGTCTCAATAAAAAACAAACGCAAAAGCAAAAATCCCATCAAACCCAACTGAATTATCGCCATAACGGGAAATTATGACACCTCCCTCCCAGGGAGCCAGCACTAAGGCGTCCTCAAATCAACTTTGATGTGAAAATAATAAAGGAAATAAATATGACAAATTCAGTTGAGCAGGAGGAGGAATTAATTACTGTATTAACTTTGGTGTCCTCTAAATGTCCCCGGCCTGGGGAAACATCCTGGTGTCTCCACCCTAGTTACAGGCATGTCAGAACTCTGTGGCAATTTCCCAAACTACCTTTTTGTTCTCTCAACAAATCAAAAGCAATTGTTATGGTCTGCAATGTACAGACTTGCTTAACAGATTTTGACATAATATTCCATCAATTGGTTTAAACGCCAATGTACTCCCGAAACAGTCTGCCAGGAAAGCTTTTGACTTCTAATGCAGTATCCGCTTCTCTTGGTGACCTTCAAAGCCACAGCTTAGGGAAGACATGGGAGCCCATTCTCTCTCTCCCTCAGGGCAGAGAGCAGGCTGTTGTAAGCATGGCCAAGGAAATCGTCTGCCTCCTCTTACATGTGGGGAACAGAACATCCTTCTTCTCGCTGCTCTCCATTTATCCATCTGACAAAACTGGCACTTTGGATAAATGAAATGACAAGTCCCTCAGGGATAAACCTGCCCGTGGACTAGGCCTCTGGGCTGGCATTTTACAGAACCCCCCCTTCTCCCCCTTGGCCATAGGAAGGCAGGCTAGAGATCATCTGTCAGGTCCCTTCCAGATCAAAAACTTGATATTTATGAATCTAGGAACATTATTGCTCATTTTTTTCATTCAGAACACTTGCTGGGTGCTAATAGTATTTTGAGGGTACCTACATGGCTCTGAGGATAGAGGGCTAACTCTGGCCTCAGACTAGTCGTATGACCCTGGGCAAGTCACTTAACTCTGCTTCAGGTTTCTCCTCTATAAAATTAGATGGAGCGGGCAACTAGGTGGCTCAGTGGATTGAGAGCCAGCCCTAGAGACTGGAGGTCCTGGATTCAAACCCAGCCTCAGACACTTCCCAGCTGGGTGACCCTGGGCAAGTCACTTGACTCCAAGACAGAAGGTAAGGGTTTTTTAAAAATAAATAAAATAAATTTAAAAAATTTAAAAATAAAAAGAATAAAAGCAAGGCTTCTCACCAGGAAATTCACTCTGTCTGTGAGGCTTCACTCAGGAAGTTCACTCCATTTCTCTGACTGGTTAGTTTTCCCCAGAACCTTCCATGTGGGTGCAGCAAGTGCCATGGGGCACTTGGAGCTTGGTCAGACACCGAAGATGCCAAGGCCATCCACTGCATCCCAGGCCATGTTTTCAGGCATCCCAGGCAGAGGACTGTTGTTCTGCCCCTGGACTTAGATGACTGGAATAGAAACTGAAGCTGATGGCTTTGTGCAACTCTGCCTCATTTAACTCCAATTCATGTGCAAGTCAAGACATCATTCTATGATGCTATTGGTCCCCTTTGAAAGGGAAGGACAAACAACAACAACCCGGGATCTCCATTTTAAGGAACATACCCAAGCCACTCATGGCTTGATTTCTCTTCAGGTGCCACTCTTGACTTTCCAGACTTTATCTACCATTCTGGTGTTTGGGTACCTTCTCCCTTCTTCCTTCCCCCCTCCCCACCCTCAGCTTCATTTTATGTATTGCTACTCCCAATTAGAATATAAGCTTCTTGAAGGCAGGGACTGTCTTTCTTTCTTTTTTTTTTTAAACCTTACCTTCCTTCTTGGAGTCAATACTGAGTATTGGCTCCAAGGCAGAAGCGTGGTAAGGGCTAGGCAATGGGGGTCAAGTGACTTGCCCAGGGTCACACAGCTAGGAGGTATTCAGATTTGAATCCAGGACCTCCTGTCTCTAGCCCTGGCTCTCAATCCACTGAGCTACCCAGCTGCCCCCCAGGGACTGTCTTTCTGCTTCCATTTGTATTCTCAGTGCTTAGTTCTGTGCTTGGAATATAATAAATATTTAATAAATGCATGTTTCCTCCCTCCTTCCCTCCCTTCTTCCTTCCCTCCTTCCTTCCTTTCTTCTTTCCTT
>NW_025344531.1:0-2400 GCF_016433145.1 Gracilinanus agilis
GGAGAGGGAACTCCCATTGGACTGGTAGGCAGAAGGGCAGGTGCTAAGAGAAATGTGCCCAGGCACACGTGGAGAGGCGAAGGGGAGCAGCCTCCTCTGGCATGCATGCCATTGGTTTGCCAACATGGGTCTATAGGCATCACCAGACTGCCAAATGAATCCAAGACACAAAAAAGGTTAAGATCCCCTGGGTTTGAGGCTGATCCTTTTAAAGAATTGGAGCCTATTTTAGGAGACTTGGAGAAGGAGTTAGGAAACCTGACTTCTAGTCCTCGTCCTGTCATTACATAGAACAAGGACCTTGTATGAACTTGGTTGAGTTTTCTTCCTCTGAGCCTCAGTTTATCCCATCTATAAAATAATGGGTTTGTGCTAAGGCCCTTCTAGCTGTAACAGCCTTTGTCTTTTGCTAATACCTAACATTCCTTTCTCCCCTCTTTTTTCCAGTACAGGTGGATTCATTTTGAAGCCAGGACTCAAAGACGTGAGACGCCATCAGAAAAGGAGGACGAGAAGAACAGCCTACCTTGGGGTATTTGTCAGCCTTCTCAGCCATCCTCTGTAGCTCTGTGGGGGCTGCAGGGCAGGGAGTCCCCTCGAGGGAAGGGACAAAGTGACTTCCTATCTGTCCTGGAGGTCCTGATCAGCCTGAGACTGAGCCTCATTCCTAGGGACAAACATAGGCTGCCCCAGGAGCAGAGGGGACACTCCTTCAGTGAAGAACCCCAAGCCAGCTTCCCTAGAAGGAGTACAAAGAGACTGTATCATGTTTGGCACGCAGCTGCTTCAGCCTCAGCCCTTAGGGACCAGGCCCAGCGAGGGCAAATCTCATTCTGGTGACTTTGGGCTTCCTGAGGAAGTCTACGAGAGTCCAGTCACGGAGTCCAAAGAGAGCTGCTTGAGTACCCTGGAGGGTCCGGGTCAGGCCCGTCTTTTGGACCTTGAAGAGGAAGAGGAAAAATGTCTGGACAACATTCCTCATGGAACCAGGGAAGATGGGTCCCAGCGGTCAAGTCCCCTTCTGGACCATTTGGTCAGTGGTCCTAGGCAAGCCCCTGGGAGTTCCCAAGAGACATGTGGCACCAGCCAGGACTGGAAGGTAGTCAGAGTCCAGCCTGTCATGATTTCCAGCCCCAGCTCGGCCCCCAAACCAGGTAAGTCAGATTCTCTCTCCCTTTCCTCAAAGTAGGGCAGGGAGAAGTGGAATTTGTCTTCCCAAGCCCTGGCTGCTACTTTTTTTTAAAAAATATTCTTCCTCACCCTACTGCTGTGTCTTTGGGGCCTTTTTTCCATTTCTTCCTCAATCCTCTGCCTGAGCCTACTTGCAGAAAAAGAGTTAAACATTTGCTTTTCTTCAGCACTTCATTGGCACTCTGGGATCTCAATGGTAGGGTATGCCCTCTTGTGGTGCCAGTTACAACCTGGTCTGGTTTTTCCATCATGGGCAATTCTCATTCATGCTTTTCCTTAAGACTCCATAGAGAATCCATCCAACACATTAGAGACCTTCCTTGGTTTCTTTTACTATCTTAAAGATAGTTGTATTACTTGGGCAGCCAAGCTATTGTCTCTCTGTCTCACCTGCATGCTTGACCCATTTCCTCTTCTGGCCTTGCATCTCTGATGATGTATTTTATGATTATTTGCTGTGCTAAAGTTACTGTTGGTAATAATCTTTAGCCCGCTTACATTCATAGTATAGTTCTCCGGTGCCTTTGGGACAATAGCAATTTTGATTCCTCTGAGATTGTGGTGTGTAAGAGAAGATGGCTTCCGTTTTCAGTGCAGAAATTTGAAAGATGAAGAAGTTTGCCATTTGGGAGTCATTATTCTCGAATGTATTTTTTAAATTCCCATTTTAGGAATCTCTCAGGTACTCATCTTTTGGGAGAAAACACTCGGATGCACACACATACATACACACAGGACAAAACCCCAAATAACAAAAACAAACACTGCTCTGTGGCCCCAATAAAGCAACTGTTTGGAATGCATGGCTTCACTTTTAGTTTCAAATAGCTTCAGTAGAAGAATATTGAAGTTTAAGAGTTTTGGTGTGACCCTGAGGAAGTCACTTAACTCCCATTGCCTAGCCTTGCCTTGGAGTATTATAGAAAGTAAGGGTTAAAAAAAAAAAAAAGATAGTTTTGGAACAAGATATGATAATTGAAAGTACTAGGAAGTTGCCTAAATGTTATACTGTCTAATAGTTTAATCACTTCATTTTTGGACCCAGTTTATTATCTGTTGTCCTATCTGCCAGTATTTCTATTGTGTATTCATCGCCAACTCTTTCTCTAAAGATATCTACATCTATATCTATAGCCATCCATCTACTTACCTACTCTACTCATCTATTAAATTCTCTCTCCCTCCTTCTCTCTCTCCCTCCCTCCCTCC
>NW_025344532.1:0-14715 GCF_016433145.1 Gracilinanus agilis
AGGTGGTACTTCAGAGTTGTTTTGATTTGCATTTCTCTAATTATTAGAGATTTAGAACACTTTCTCATGTGCTTATTGATACTTTTGATTTCTTTACCTTAGAATTGCCTATTCATGTCTCTTGCCCATTTTTCAATTGGGGAGTGCCTTGATTTTTTATATAATTGATTTAACTCCTTGTATATTTGAGTAATTAGACCCCTGTCAGAGTTTTTTGTTAAAAAGATTTTTTCCCAATTTGTTGTTTCCCTTCTGATTTTGACTACATTGTTTTTGTTTGTACAAAAGCTTTTTAGCTTGATATAATCAAAACCATTTAATTTACATTTTGTAATTTTTTCTAACTCTTGCTTGGTTTTAAAATCTTTCCTTTCCAGAGATCTGATAGGTATACTATTTTATGTTCACTTAGCTTATTTATAGTTTCCCTCTTTATATTCAGGTCATTCACCCATTCTGAATTTATCTTGGTGTAGGGTGTAAGATGTTGATCTAAACCTAATCTTTCCCATATTGTTTTCCATATTTCCCAGCAGTTTTTGTCAAATAGTGGATTCATGTCTCAAAAGTTGAGCTCTTTGAGTTTATCATACACTGTCTTGCTGACATCATTAGCCCCAAGTCTATTCTACTGATCCTCCCTTCTATCTCTTAGTCAGTACCATGTTCTTTTGATGACTGCTGCTTTATAGTATAGTTTAATATCTGGTACTGCTAGGCCCCCTTCCTTCACATTGTTTTCATTATTTCCCTTGATATTCTTGATCTTTTGTTATTCCAAATGAAATTTGTTATAGTTTTTTCTAATTCAGTAAAGAAGTTTTTTGGTAATTTTTTGATAGGTATGGTGCTAAATAGGTAAATTAATTTGGGTAGAATGTTCATTTTTATTATGTTAGCTCATCCTACCCATGAACAACTAATGGCTTTCCAATTGTTGAGATCCAGTTTTATTTGTTTGGAAAGTGTTTTGTAGTTGTTTTCATATAATTGCTGTGTTTGTTTTGGGAGATAGATTCCTAAGTATTTTATATTGTCTAGGGTGATTTTAAATGGTGTTTCTCTTTCTAACTCTTGCTGCTCTAATGTGTTTGAAATGTATAGAAATGCTGATGATTTATGTGCATTTATTTTGTGTCCTGCCACTTTGCTAACGTTGATTATTTCTACTAGCTTCATAGTTGATTCTCTAGGATTTTTTAAGTAGACCATCATATCATGTGCAAAGAGTGATAGCTTAGTCTCCTCCTTGCCTATTTTGATAACTTCAATTTCTTTTTCTTCCCTAATTGCTATTGCTAGTGTTTCTAGTACTATGTTGAATAATAGAGGTGATAATGGGAATCCTTGTTTTACTCCTGATCTTATTGGGAAGGCTTCTAATTTATCCCCATTGCATATAATGTTTGTTGATGGTTTTAGGTATATACTATTTATTATTTTTAGGAATGGTCCTTCTATTCCTATACTTTTCAATGTTTTCAATAGGAATGGATGCTGTATTTTGTCAAATGCTTTTTCAGCATCTATTGAGATAATCTTGTGGTTTTTGTTTGTTAGATTGTTTATATGGTCAATTATGTGGATGGTTTTCCTAATGTTGAAGCATCCTTGCATTCCTGGTATAAATCCCACCTGATCATGGTGGATGATCTTCTTAATTACTTGCTGGAGTCTCTTTGCTAATATTCTATTTAAGATTTTTGCATCTATGTTCATTAGGGAGATTGGTCTATAGTTTTCTTTCTCTGTTTTTGGTCTACCTGGCTTTGGGATCAGTACCATATTTGTGTCATAAAAGGTCTTTGGTAGGAATGCTTCTTTGCTTGTCATTTCAAATAATTTGTATACTATTGGGTTTAGTTGTTCTTTGAATGTCCATCAGGTCCAGGTGATTTTTTCTTAGGGAGTTCTTTGATGGCTTGTTCAATTTCTATTTCTGATATTGGATTATTTAGGTATTCTATTTCTTCTGCTGTTAATCTAGGCAATTTATATTTTTGTAAATATTCATCCGTATCTCTTAGATTGCTATATTTGTTGCTATATAATTGGGTGAAATAGTTTTTAATGATTGCCTTAATTTCCCCTTTATTAGAGGTGAGGTCTCCCTTTTCATCTTTGATACTGTCAATTTGGGTTTTCTTCTTTCCTTTTTTTAATTAGATTGACCAGTATTTTGTCTATTTTATCTGTTTTTTTTTTCAAAATACCAGCTTCTAGTCTTATTTATTAATTCAATAGTTCTTTTACTTTTGATTTTATTAATTTCTCCCTTAATTTTTAGTATTTCTAATTTAGTTTTCATCTGGGGGTTTTTTATTTGTTCGCTTTCTAATTTTTTGAGTTGCACGCCCAATTCGTTAATCTCTGCCCTCCTTAATTTGTTAATATATGCACCCAAGGATATAAATTTCCCCCTGAATACTGCCTTAGCTACATCCCACAGAGTTTGGTAGGCTGTCTCATCTTTGTCATTCTCTTCAAAGAAATTATTGATTGTTTCTATGATTTCTTCTTTGACAAATTGGTTTTGGAGAATCATATTGTTTAATTTCCAGTTGGTTTTTGATTTGCCTGTCCAGGTGCCCTTACTAATTATTATTTTTATTGCATTATGGTCTGAGAAGGTTACATTTATTATATCTGCTCTTTTGCATTTGTTTGCAATGATTCTATGCCCTATTACATGGTCAATCTTTGTAAATGTACCATGTGCAGCTGAAAAGAAGGTGTATTTCCTTTTTGTCTCTATTTATTTTTCTCTACATATCAATTAAGTCTAATTTTTCTAGGTTTTCATTCACCTCTCTTACCTCTTTCTTATTTATTTTTTGGTTTGATTCATCTAGATCTTAAAGAGGAATATTTAGATCTCCCACTAGTATGGTTTTACTATCTATTTCCTTCTTTTTGACCTCCCCACTCCCCTGCTCCCTTTGGTTTATCCCTTCTGACTTTCTCAGTAGGGTTAGATAGAGTTTTTTATCTGAATGGATAATAAAGCTACTCTTCCCTCTCTGGGTTGATTACACTGAGAGTAAGATTTGATTATTACCTCTTAATGCTCTCTTCCTCTCCTTCTTATGATAGTATTTATCCCCTCCCCTTCCCATGCCCTCTTTGTGTGTAATAGAATATCCTATTTTTCTTATTTATTCAGATTTTTCTTGGTGTCCCCTACTATTTCTCCCATCTTTCCCACCCCCCATGTCATCTTAGACCATTTAGTATCCTGTCCTCTCACTATAAATTATTATTCTGGTTGCTATAATAGTGAATATTATAGTAGTGAATAGAGTTCACTACAGAGAATTATACATAGCATTTCTCCACCTAGTAATACAGATAATTAGATCTTATTTAAGCCTTTAAAGAGTCAAGTTTAAAAGATTATGAGTTTTCTTTCTTTTCCCTCAGTTTCTTATTTACCTTTTCATGTTTCTCTTGATTTTTGTGGTTGGGTATCCAATTTTCCATTTAGTCCTGGTCTCTTTTGTGCAAAAACTTGGAAATCTTCAATTTTGTTGAATGCCCATACTTTCCCCTGGAAGTATATAGTAAGTTTTGATGTGTAGTTGATTCGTGGCTGAAGGCCCAGCTCTCTTGCCTTTCTGAATATTGTATTCCAAGCCTTGCGGTCTTTTAGCGTGGAGGCTGCGAGATCCTGTGTAATCCTTATTGGTGCTCCTTGATATTTCAATTGTCTCTTTCTGGCTTCTTGTAAGATTGTTTCTTTTACTTGAAAGTTCTTGAATTTGGCTATTATATTCTTTGGTGTTCACTTTTCTGCGTCCAGTGTAGAGGGTAATCTATGGATCCTTTCAATGTCTATATTACCTTCTTGTTGTAGAACTTCAGGGCAATTTAGCTAAATAATTTCTTTAAGTATGGAGTCCAAGTTTCTATTAATTTCTGCCTTTTCTGGAAGACCAATGATTCTCAAATTGTCTCTTCTCTACCGGTTTTCTTGGTCTGTCACTTTCTCATTGAAATATTTCATGTTTCCTTCTATTTTATCAGTCTTTTGACTTTGTTTTATTTGTTCTTGTTGTCTTGAGATATCATTGGTTTGTAATTGTTCGATTCTAGCCTTTAAGGACTAGGTTTTGGCTATAATCTTTTGATTTTCGGCTACAATCTTTTGGTTTTCCTTTTCAATCTGTTCATTTCTGGTCTTCAGTTGACTTGCCTCACTTTCCAATTGTGAAATTCTGCGTTTTAAACTGTTATTTTCTTGCCAGATTTCTTCTATCTTCCTCAACATCTCATTTTTGAACTCTTCAATAGCTTGTCACCAGCTTTCATTTTTTGGGGGAGGTTTGGTTTTTGTTTGTCCTCCTCTGTTGTCTGGATTTTCTCTGTGTAAAAGTTGTCAAGTGTTCCAGAGTTTTTCTTGGTAATCTTTTTCTTCTGGGCTTCCCTATGGCTTGCCATTATTAGCCCCGCCCCTTTTCAGCTTTGTCTTCACACTCAGGGTATGCTTGCGCTTTCTAAGCTTCTGATGGCTCTAGTCTTCTTGTCCTCGGGGTCAGGCCTCCTGGTAGTCCCCGGTCTTCCCCTCTGCCCAAGGCTCCTTCAGTGGTCTTGGGGGCTCCTTCCACAGTCTCGCTCCATTCTGCACTGGGTCCTCACTCGATGTCCTAGCTTGAGCTGGAAATCTTTATTCACACCTAGGGCACTGCCTTCGCCCGGGACCTTGGGGGAAATTCCCTGCTTTATAGATCTTTATTAGAGCCTGGTGCAGAGCCTTCACCCACGCAAGATGCTGTGGAAAGTCCCTGCGTTAGAGTTCTTTATTCCGCCTGGGGCAGAGCTTTCACCCATGCAAGACGCTGGGGAAAGTCCCTGTGTTAGTGATCTTTCTTCGTGCCTGGGGCAGAGCCTTCACCCACGTATACACTCGGGAAAGTCCGTGCATCCCCCCAGCCACTTGGGGTCCCACGTCTGGTAGCTCACAGGTATAAGCCCTGGGGCTGCTAGTGATTTACTGGTTGCCCCAATCCTGTTTTCACTCTTGTGCATTGGCCTTTGCACTGTGCGTGGTGTGTGTGTGTGTGTGGGGGGCGGATGGAGGGGCTTCTTCCTTCCGCGTTTTAGTGAGAGCTGTTTCACCCCTTTATAGCATGGAAATGACCCGATTCTGCATACCTTTAATGCTGTGCCCTGTTGTGGGGTTCCTTCATTTGTCTGTGTTCGTTTTTATGTCCCCTTGAGGAGTCTTGTATGCTTGGTTAGGAGAGATGGAGCAGCTGCTCCTTACTCTGCCACCATCTTAATCAGAAGTCTAAATCAGAGCAATGATTACTGCTTTTTAACAAAGTTTGAGATCTGGAAGGGATATTTCATGTCCTTTAAGTATCTCTTTGGTTGTGTGCCAATCTTCTTTTCTTTTTTCCCATCAATTTTCCTTCTGCCTCTTCATTTTTGTATTTCAAGTCCATAGCTCTCATTTTCAGAGAATCTGCTGTTTTGAAGAATTTTACACTCATTTGTTCTTTGTTCTCTTTTATTTTTATGGTATTGATTCATTTTTTGAGAATTCTGTCTTCCTAATTTCTATCCTTATGACTTATTTTAATATTTGTATTACCCTTACGCACCATTCTGGATGTTATTCATTGTCCTTCCTAGAAGCTTCATAGAATTTATTGCAGTAATTTCTCCTTCCTTTGGTACTCTTTTGTCTAATCCCTTTACACTATAATATAAAGTCAATATACTGGCTCCACTTCTAGGTTGTTTGCTCAGCTAGGTAGCAGAGTGGATAGAACAGAGGACCTGGAGACAGAATGAACTGAGTTTAAATCCAGCCTTAGACATTTATTGGCTGTGTGACCATGGGAAAGTCACTTGACTTCTATCTGCCTCGGTTTCCTCATTTGTAAAATGGAAATAATATTTTCAAATGCTTTGCAAATCTTAAAGTGTAATATAAATGCTAGGTATCGTTATTGTTATTATTAGTCAAGTTGCGGCAATAAGTCTAATGCTTTTCTATGACCCCCTTCTTATAAAAGACCTTGTTGCCAAATAACCCTTCCCCATTACAGTGGATCGCTGATGTATCATTACCGTTCATAGATATGCATTCTTTCCTATCTAGACTATGGTAAGTTCTATGAACTCTCTCTGGCAAGGGGTTTATGTATTATTAAGCTATTTCAATGCCCAACTTAGATTCAAGAAAGAATGTCCATTTGGTCATACATTTTTTGATCCGAGATACCTTGTTTTCTGATAGTTTTAGCAAATTCTACATTTGTTGAAAGTCCCCACAATAAAATTTAAAAGGGATAGATGTAAAGTTTTATACTTGGATTCCAAAAATCAATTTTCTGTGTACAAGATGTGGGAGCACATAGTCATGGGGCTGTATTTGTGCTAAAGATTTGGTGATCTGGGTATGTTCCAAAATTCCATATAAATCAATAATTAATATGATCTTAGGGGTGTCTAAGATTAGGCAAATAATAGTCTTTCATAGTCAAACTACATCTGCCAATAAGATAGAGCAGAGGTGCCAAACACTCAGCCCAAATTCATTTAAAATACAATTGAGGAATATTTAACAAAATAAATAAAAAATAGAATAAATCAAAGGTTATATTTCATTTAAAGGCCATCCATCTGTGGCTCCAAGGGATCCATATGTATAGTTTAGTGGTGTCCATTTCTATTTGAATTTGACAGCACTGAACTAGAGAACTCCCAGAGAAGGGCAGCCAGGATAGTACTAGGCCTTGAGTTTATACCATTGGAATATCAGCTGAAGGAACTGAAGATGTTTCAGTGGGGAGAAGAGGCGGCTTTGAGGAAACACAATGTCTCTTTCAAGTATTTGAAGTCACGTAGAAGGATTGGATTTCTTGTTGGCCAGAGAAGGTAGAATTTGCAGTAAGGGGCTTCTGCACATCGACAGATGAAGCCTGCTAACACTTAGAACTACCCCAAAGTAAAACTGGCTATCTCACTAAGTAGAAGATTCCCCCTCATTGGAGGTGCCCATTCCAAGGCTAGAGGTCAAGTATGTGTGGAAGAGGGGATATTTGTTTAGGTCCTTGTCGTGTTGGTGGTTCTCAGAGGTACCTTCCAAGTCTACATTGCTGCAATTCAGTGACTCTGAGGCAGAAAGTCTGTCAGACAGAAATTCTCTCCCTGGCTGAACAAGTCTCTATTTATAGGACCTCATTTGAAGCTGCTGGTGGAAGTAGTTGCTAAGATCTTCTCCTGGGGGCTTCCCAAATGCATCGTTTGGCTGATTAGTTTGCAAAGGTGATATCGTCCACCATCTGCTGTCCTAGTTTATCTGCTTTAGGAATTGACAACATGATGTAAAGGGAGTGTTTACATTAGGACTGGCTGACCGGGAGTCAAGTATATCACTTTCTTTATCAAGGCGGACACTGTCAGGAGCTGGACAAACTACAGCATACAAAACCGGGGACCCAGCCACAAAGTACAAAGCATGTAGTCTGGGATGGTAGGATGTTAGCCTTGCAAGGGCCCATCACTGTCGCTTTGTCCAGGGCCCTCATTGGAGAATGTTGGCACTTTGAGCAAGTTGTACAAGGCCCTGAGACAGTACTACTGTGGTGCCTCTACATGGTATTCTTGATTTTGCCAGGCTCAGTGGGATCATTTCTCCTCCCATCAAGCACAGCAGCAACTTCAGTTGATTTCTGGGCATGGGGGTGGGGCGGGGTGAGAGACGCAGCACAGTACAGTGGGAAGAGCCCTGGACTCTGAGTCCTAAGACTTGAGAGTCAGTCCTGGCTCTGTAATTATGGCCAATCACCTAACCTCTCCAGACTTTAGTAATAGCAACTACATAAAGGAGCATTTTAGACTGAATAATAATAGCGAACACTGTCTCATGCCTGGTATGTGCCAGGTACTGTAGCACTAAGCACTGTACATTTGTTACCTCATTTGAGCCTCACAACAACTCTGGGGGGTGGGGCCTATTATTATTAGTAGTAGCAGTATTCTCATTTTTGTTGTTGTCCAATTGTGTCTGACCCATCCCAACCACATTTGGGACTTTCTCTTCAAAGATACTAGAGTGGGTTTGCTATTTCCTTCTCCAGCTCTCATTTTATAGTGTTAAATGACTTGACCAGGATCAGACATCTAGGAACTATCTGAGGCTGGATTTGAACTCAGGTCAACTGGAAAAGGAAGTGGCAAACTACTCCAGTAGCTTTGATGAGAAAATCCTAAAGGAGGTCACAGTTGGACTTGACTGAACAACAAATTCTTGACTCTAGCTCTGGCACTCTAGCTGTCATGTCACTTAGCTGGCCATTTTACTGAGGAGGAAAATGGTTAAATGGTTACATGACTTGTCCAAGGTCACACAGCTAGTAAGTGTACATTGTATGTCTCATGAATGAAAAAGTATGAGGAGCTTATTATGTGCCAGGTGACGCAGTACAGCATAGTAGATAGAAAACTTGCCTCAAAATCAGGAAGACTTGGGTTCAAGTCTTTCCTCTAACTCATATTGACTGTGTGACCATGGGTAAATCACTTAATTCCTCAGTTCTAGGTAACTTTTCAAGACTGTAGGTTGTGGATAAAGTACTACATTGTTACAGCAAATTTCTTTGCACTGAGGAATTCATGACCCCTTCTGTGTGTGAGAACACATAAAATATCCAAAATAAAACTAATGTAGTTACCACAGGGGAGAGGGGACTTGCAAGCAGGAAATTGGTAAAAACTTCAAGTAGAGGATGGCATCTGAGTTGAGTCTTGAAGGGAAACAGGGCTTACAGAGAGGTGGAAGTAAGGAAGAACTTTGAATGCCAATCAAAGGAGCTACAGAGGAGAGGAAAAGAAGCCCCTGAGGATTCTGACATCAGACTTGCTTTAGAATAATCACAGATGGAGTGGAGTGGAGAGAGGCTTGAGCCAGCGACACTTATTATTAGGTGACTGTAGGAGTCCAGGAGAGAAGTGATGAGGCTCTAAACTAGGCTGGTGGCTGTGTGTGGCAAAAGGAGGGGATGTATTGAAGAGATATTGTGGAGAAACTAGGCTGAAGACCATACAACCTCGACCAAAGCAGCAATAATGAAGGGCTCTCAACTTAATTTTTTTAAACCCTCACCTTCCTTCTTGGAGTCAATACTGTGTATTGGCTCCAAGGCAGAAGAGTGGTAAGGGCTAGGCAATGGGGGTCAAGTGACTTGCCCAGGGTCACACAGCTGGGAAGTGTCTGAGGCCAGATTTGAACCCAGGACCTCCCATCTCTAGGCCTGGCTCTTAATCCACTGAACTACCCAGCTGCCTCTTTGACTTCCTTTTTACTCAAGGGTGCAGGACTACTCCTGAGTAGGTGGAGCTGTGGCATCAGTCTGGAGAAAGGGGAGTTTTGTGTATATGCCCCAGGGAACCTTTTGCTCTCTACTGCTGGACAATCAGCCTGTTTCCTTGGCAGGTTCCAATTTGTACATCACTTTTTGTTTCTATGCCATTAGTTGACTCTAATCTTGTACTAAGGAGCCTGCTTAGCAAAGGAAAAGTGAAGGAAACAGTTCCTGCCCTCTAGGAACTTAGAAGCCTAGTTGGAAAGGCAGGTCTGAGTCAATTAAAGAATAATGCCAGGCTAAGTATAGCCAAGCATCAGGCTGTATTTCAGGCTCCAAGTGCATAGGAATTCAAAGGAGGGGGTTCACTGGGGCCTGGGTAATGAACTTTGAACTGAGAGCTGAAAGGTAGCCAGGACTGAGAAAGGCTGGGAGAATAACAAAAACTTGTATGTAGAAATGAGTGTGGTATGTCTGGGGGTCAGCAAGAAGACTGGCTTGGTGGGGATAGGTGACTCATCTGGGGGGATAGTCAGAATGGTCCCCTTAAGTGCAGCGTTAGAGTAGCAAAGCTGAACATAAGTGGGTGATGAACTTCAAGGGCTCATGCTATATAAATAATCAGATTGGTACTAATTTCAAATGCAGGCAAGCCTTCAAGGACCTTCTAGTGGTATGGAGTTCTCCCAGTTTTGTTGCCTGGAGCCATGGCAACAACATATCCACTAAAGGCAGCTAGAAACTAGTGGGCTATGTACACAGTCCATTCTTAGTGTTTGTTCTAGTTTGCAGCCAGGATCCAGAGTCCATCTGAGAAGAAATCTGGGCAATGGTGACGTGGCTTATAGATTTGCAGTGGGTATCTTGGTAAGTCAAGTCAGCAAGTGCTTATTAAACACTTACTCTGTGCCAGGCACCAGGACTACAAAGAAAAGGAAAAAGAGTCTCAAGAGTCTCGCAGACTTGGTAACACAGAAGCTGGAAAGATACCGGGAGTGACCAGATCATGGAGGTCTTTGAATGCCAGGCTAGGTAGTCATCCAAGGTTCCAGAATATGCAGGGATGTGATGGGTGCTGTGTTTCAGAGATCATTCACAAGACTTGTGCTTAGTCAAGAGAGCAAAAGAAGAGATGGGAAGAATTTGGGGATACTTTTTCCCCTAGTCTACATATGTTACTTCAGAAATGATACTGGTTCACTCTGCTTTTGCTGAGTGTGCATTAAGATCTTATTTTAGCTTTGTCATATGAGAAGCAGCAGGGACCCATGTATGTGTATGTGTGAAAGAGAGGTATCATAGATTGAGTGTTAGATTTGCCTTTTGGGAAACTCAAATTCAAATCCTGCCTTTGACACTTATTTTGTCACTTATGTGACCAAAGGGCAAGTTAACTGTTATCTGCCTCAGTTTCCTCAGCTATGAAATGAGGTGGCTTCTGAAGTCCCTTCCAACTGTGAGACAGACATAGAGTGGATTAGCCTGGCCGGATTCATTGCTGAGTGAATTTAATCAAAATGCCACAGGAAAAAAATCACTGCCTGTTTAGAGCTGATTGGTTGATGATTCATAGTTTTGACTCTACATTTAAACAATCTCTTAGAAATTAATCAAGGTGTGAAGTCTTCCTTACTGAAGGAAGACATGTTCCATATGTTATCACAGGATTTAGAAAATCTTTCTGCCCAGAGCACAAGTATCCATATCCATACAGAAGAAAGTTGAATACAAAAGTGCCCCCCGAAGACCCCTTTTCATAAATGAGCACACATTACTTATTGTATCTCTGTGCTGGGTTCTGAATAAATCATGAAGTGTAAATATTTCATAATTCCATAAAATGAATGGCCATTTCCCTAGTGGAATGTGTTTTCAAAAGGATTTGAGGGAAATCAGCATCAATCTTCATTTCCTTCCTTTCCCCCTGTGCAGCTAACATATCATATCTCAGGGAATGTTTTGCTATTGAACATAAAACTTTTTGTTATTAAAAAAAATACAACACCCATTTCTTTGAGTAAATGATTCATCTTATCGCAGCCTCACACACATTTTCTAATTATGAAATGCTCCCAGATCACTTCTACTTTGTAATGCATTTGGTTGTCAAGGAACCAAGTCTGATCTCTTATTTCTTTTCACATTATAAATCTCTATCAGTCGGTCTATTTATTCAGCCCCTACCATGGTATTAGGCCTGGTTTCTTTGTAAAAGAACCAGAAGTATATCTCTGCCCTCCCTCAGGGGGCTTACATTCTTACAAATGTCTGGGTAAGGGAATTGGGGCAGGGGGCACTAGCAACTAGAGGATTAGGAAAGAAGAGACCCACATTGGGCCCTCAAGGAAACCAGAGGTTCTTAGAAGCAAAGGTCAAGAGGAATTGTATACCAAGAGTGAGAGACAATCTGTGCAAGGGTAGAGTGCTGGTAGGAGGTCTGGGTTCCAGTCATCCTCTCACCAGTACTAGCAGATGTGACTTTGAGCAAGTTAATTGACTTTTCCAGGTTTGAGCAGCCACACTTGTGCAGTGCCTCCCCCTCCCCAACTCACAAGGCAGTTCCCCTGGGTTTCAGAGTATCCTCTGCTCCTCCATCTCCTAAAAAACAGAGTTCAAACAATAATTGTCAGCCAGAAGACACAATGCCAAGGCATTTATGACCCATTAGTAAGGAAAGAGGCAACAACATATTTCTTCCATGCACCTGGGTTGCACTCTCCCACAAAGTCACATTGATGTCCTCTTGGGATGCCATTATGTCACTCCCTGGAGAGCTGCTCCTCAAGGATCTCCTGGGCCTTTGCCAGGCACTACACTACTAGCTGGGTGAAAGGAAGGAAAAGCCTTCAGTCAAGAAGACCAGAATTCAAATGAGGTCCTTTAACCTCTGACTGCCTCAGTTTCCTCAGCTGTAAAATGGACAGAATCCTAGCACTATCTCCCAGGGTGATGATTTATCAAAGAAATAATACATGTAAATCACTTAGCACAGTTTGGAGTACAGAGCAGGTGTGTGACCAAAAAATTTTTCCTTTCCCTTCCTAGGTCTGCATGGGCTGTTGCTGGGCTAACTGTATGGGTGTTCCCACTCCTCGGTGTGATGTTGCTTTGCAGGATGAGATTCACTGCAGCTCCACAGGGTGCTGCTGGGCTGAGACTCACCATGACTACTGTTCCAGGGAAGGAGAGGTTCATTTCCATGTCTGAAATTTGTCTTATGACTTTTGTGGGGAGAAAAGGGCCCAAACATTGCCCAAGGAGTAAACACACACACAGATGGCCCCCCCAGAGACAAACACACACACATATACAGACACACACATATACAGACACACACATATACAGACACACACAGAAAACACAGGCACACACACAGACACACAGAAACATAGACACACACACAGACACAGGCAGACAAACACACAGACACATAAAGACACACAGAAACACACATACAGACACACACAGACACATACAGAGACACAGGCAGAAACACACAGAAACACAGGCAGACAGAGAGACACACATACAGACAGAGACACAGGCAGACACACACATACACACAGATGCCCAGAGACATACATGCACACACAGAGACACATGCAGACACACAGACACAGAGACATAGGCAGACATACAGACACAGGCACATACCAACACACACATACAGGCACAGATGTCCACACACAAAGAGACATATACACACAGAGACACATGTACACAGAGACACAGGCAGACACACAGACACACACACAGACACAGACACCCCCCCAGAGACATACATATGCACACACACACACACACATACAGACACAGAAACACAGGCAATCACACAGACACAGGTAGACACACACAGATGCCCACACAGAGACAAACACACATAGAGACACACAAAGAGACACAGAGACACACAAGTACACACAGGTACACCCACACAGAGACACAGAGACATACAGACACACACAGAGACACAGGAAGACACACACATAGACACAGAGAGACACACAGAAACACAGGCACACACAGAGACACAGGCAGACACACAGACATACACATATACACGGATGCCCACACAGAGACACATGCACACAGAGACACAAGCATACACATACACAGAGAGACATAGGCAAACACACAGACACAAGCACACACAGGCACACACAGACACACAGAAAGAAACACAGGCACACACAGATACCCACACACACAGAGACATACACGCACATGCACACAGTCACAGGCAAACACACAGACACACACAGAGACAAAGGCAGACACACAGAAACATACACAGAGGCACAGATGGTCACATAGACACACACACACACAGACACAGGCAGACACACAGACACAGATGCCCACACACACAGAGACACACATACACAAACAGAGTCGCATGCACACAGACACCCCCCGCACCCCGGTTTCTCTGGCCTGAGCTCCACAACCTCTCATCTCCTTCCATGCAGAAGTTCCTCAACCCAGGGTGCCAATCTCCTCAAAACCAAGAGAAAGGAGATTGTGCCTCCCTCTCTGGGGCTTCAACTTTTCTTTGGATTGGTGTTTCTGGGTGCTGACTCTAAGCAGCCTGGTTTTAGCTCTATCCTCATCCCGCCCTCCATCTGAATCTCTGGAGGCCTGATGGGAAAACAAGGAATGGTTATTTACCCAGTGACTACCAATTAGGGAATCAGTTTCCAGTTTGGGGATCCTGAGTCTCATAGTGGGTGGGGAAGAGTCAGGGAGGCAATACTGAGCCCAGGGAGTGAGGAGACCTTTGTCTCTTCCATCTACTTAGCCTGGTTCCTTGCCCTTTCATATGCAAATCCAACTAGGGAAGGCCTGAAAGGAGCCTTGTAGCACATCCTTACATCTGTAAAATGGATGTAGTTGATTCCTCTCTGTTCTCCTTGTAGTCAAAGCCCAAGTAAGGCCCTCTTCCTCCTCCACCACACACACTCCCAGAAAGGGTTCATTGCTGCAAATCTTCAGTCATATTAGGGAAAAGATCTGGGCAGGCTCAAGTTTGGATTCTCCCACTTAGTAGCTGTGTGGCCCTGGACAAATCACTTAACTAACTGCTGTCTGCCTCATTTTCCTTAACTGTAAAATGAGGATAATAATAGCTCCTACCTCCCAGGGTTATTGTGAGGATCAAATGAGATAATGGTTGGAAAGAGCCTGGCACATAGCATAATAAAGGCTTATTTCTTGCCTTCCTTCAGAGCTGTGTGACCCTGGGCAAGTCCTTTAACCTACTGCCTCAGTTTCTTCACCTGTAAAATGAGAATAATAAGCATCTTCCTCCTAGGGTAGTTGTGAGGATAAAACGAGATAATATTTGTAAAGTGGTCTGCAGTCCTTTAAGCATAATATAATATAATATAACATAATGTAATAT
>NW_025344533.1:0-7497 GCF_016433145.1 Gracilinanus agilis
GGAATGTCCTTCAATTGGGGAATGGCTGAACAAACTGTGGTATATGCGGGTGATGGAATACTATTGTGCTAAAAGGAATAATAAACTGGAGGAGTTCCAGGCGAACTGGAGAGACCTCTGGGAACAGATGCAGAGCGAAAGGAGCAGAGCCAGAAGAACTCTGTACACAGAGACTGATATACTGTGGTAAAATTGAATGTAATGGACCTCTGTACCAGCAGCAATACAATGACCCAGGACAATTCTGAGGGATTTATGGTAAAGATGCTACCCACATTCAGAGGAAGGACTGCAGGAGAGGAAACATATAAGAAAAACAACTGCTTGAACGCATGGGTCATGGTGGACATGATTGAGAGTGTGGACTCGAAACTACCACACCAATGCAACTACCAACAATTTGGAAATTGGTCTTGATCAAGGACACATGACAAAACTAGTGGAAATGCGCATCGGCCAATGGGTGGGGGAAGTGCGGGGGGGGGGAAGGGGAAAGGAGGAGCATGAATCATGTAACCATGTTAAAAATGTATATTAATAAATGTTAAAAAAAAAGAGTATATGGAAAGTAGATGGCAGAGGGCTGGCTGGCTGTGTGGACATTCTTGGAATGAATGCAACAGCAGTTTTAAAGAGGTTTCTCTAACATCAGCTAAAGAACCCATTAGTTATTTGTAACCCACGCTAGTCTAAAGAGGCAGTTGGGAGAGAGTTAACTGTCATTTCGTATCCTATTACCCACTCACTCCTAGCTGTGTCTTGTGTTTGAGTTTGTGGGTGTGTTTGCCTTATATTTCTGTATGTTAGTCTGTTAACTTAACACACATTCCCTCCATCACCCCAACTCCTTCTAGGCCAGTATTTGTCAGTTACCAAATACAATATATAGACTATGCTCTTACCAACCAATAGCAGTCTCTGTTCCTCATTAGTAACTAATTTCAGCATCAATAATTTGTCTTAAATTGTTTGCCTATATGGAAAGAAGAATTCTGTTCTCAGGATTTGTTGCATCCCATGACTTAATTTAAGTTTCTATTATAAAGATGCTTTAATGTATTAAATGCTAAGGAACAAGTCAATAAAATAATATTATTTGGAGGAGCAGTAATTCTAACTAAAGCAACAAAAACTATATATTCACACAGGGAGGAAAATAAATCAGACTATGCTAAAGAAAAACTTACATGCTAGTGGAGAAGGTTGTTAAGCAAGAAAAAATCTTTCACACACATATCAAGTAGATAAATAAATAATAATAAAGTTACTAGATTGTCATCTTATAAATAGATACCTAGAGAGAGAAATATCTATGTATAAAATGACCAAGTTGTCACTACTTACTAATATATATGATACATAATATATAAGGAGAAATACATTTGTAGAGAAAATTTTATATATATGCATATATATCTGAACACAGCAATCTTCTCTGGGAATTCCTGATATTTGTCACTTCTACTATGGAAAAATATTCCATTGCATCCATATAATATTTATTGCCCTCATCAGTTCTATAGATATATTTGACCTTTTTTCCCCTTACCTGACATTGAAATTGGTGTAGGGAGGGGACTTCCAGGTTAAGATGGCTTCAGAGAAGAAGCAGGGCCCCTAATACTCTTAACCGAGCAATACCTGATAGCTCAAAAGGACACAAAAACCAAATCCACATGAACAAAAGGGACCCCATAATAGGGCTCAGCCTTGAAAGTACATGGGATTTGGGCATTTCCAAGCTATAAAGGGGTAAAATAACTCTCACTAAAATGCCAGCTGACTAATCCATATACCCCCATCCAACCTATAGTCCCAGAGTCAGCACAGAAGAGTTAGAGCAGGCATGGGGCATTCACTAAGTCACTAAGTTCTTGACAACTAACTGTGATCATCAGGGCCTTACTCCTGAGAACAGAAAGACTTAAGACACCAAGAGGCTAAAGAAAGTGGACTTTGAGGTCAGACTTAGAGTGAGGTCCTTGGGCATGAACCTGTAGCAGAGGGATGACAGACAGTGAAGCAGTGTGCTTAGACTCCTAAAGGAGCCTCGGGCACAGGAGCAAGCAAGGGGAAACATCATTTTTTTTATTTTGAATTTCTCCTGCACTCATTTGGATCCTCATTATTTGTATGTTGTAATTCTTCTTTTGAAGAATTTTTTAAATGTGCTTTGAACAATTGTCTATTGTAGAATGAACTAATGAACTCTAGTAGTCTATAGGGATATATATATATATGTGTATATATATATATATATATATATATATATATATATATATATATATATAGAGAGAGAGAGAGAGAGAGAGAGAGAGAGAGAGAGAAAGAGTATTCAATACTGCACAACTTATTCACTTACAACAACAATGTAAATGTGAAGTTCCTTAGAGAGAAGCTACATGGGACTTCTAAGTCATTTGTATAATAAAATAGAGAACCAAATATTTCTCTGAAGCCAATGATCTCACAAACTTTTCGAAAAAAGAAATTATGTACCAAAAGTAAAACAACTTCAATGTCTCTGTGGCATAGAAACCCAGAATCTAAAAAAATGATTAAACACAAGTAGAATTGATGTTGCTAGCCACTGGAGACATTCAGCACCACTCCCCAACTTTACATATTACCAGGAACAAGGCTATACTAGACAATCCAAATGCTCTAAAGCTTTACAACAAAATCTATTCCTACACTTCAGTCCCCACCTCCATCCTTCCAGTGTTGTAGGAATCATGGCTCCAGGATGAGGACAATTACTCCTTCTGAAAAGCCTGCCCAGGGCCATGACTGTGTAGCACCACTGCTGTGAAGATCTGAATTGCTCCTACCAGGACAAACAGCATTGTAATATATTGAACTATTAGAGTTGTGCCAGAGAATTTAAGCCAATGGAGTGTGGCTGGTCATCAGAAGAAGAACCTGTTTCTTTTTTGGGGGGGTGGGTGGGTGTGGAATAGATGGTCTGTATAGCAATCCACTAAATCTGGTGGAAAGAGTATAAGGTGCAGAAATCTAACCCAAAAAACTATGAATTGTACAGTCTGCGAGGACCAAGATACTTTCAGATCCAGCCCTTAAGGGAACCAATTACAAAAGGGAGACAGAATCTCAAAGTAAATAGGAAAAAATAAGGGAAAAAAATAACAAAACCCAAAAAATTACAAAATTACAATTACAATTGTATTACAAATAGTTACAAAATTACAAATTATCTCAAGGTTATCTTGAGATATACATGTACAAAATTATCTCAAAATTACAAAAGATCTCAAGAAGAAGGAGACTTAAAACATACAGAGATAAATCAAAAGGGAAAAATTAAGTACCAGAAGAGAACATGGACTAGAAGGAAATATTAATACATTAAAAAAAGTTCAGGAATATATGAGTAAGTGCTACAAAACAAAAGAAAATGTTCAAATACTTGAAGAATCAGAGATCTATGAGGAATTTGAAGAGAACATGGAATCACAAAACATTATACCTGAGTAATTCAAAGGAGAAATGAGAATTATGAGAGCAGAATTTATTGTCTGCAGAGCAAAAATGGAAAGGACCGAAAAAAAATGAATGTTCAATAATCAGTCTCAACAAACAAAAGCAACAAATATATATTGAGAATACAAATATACAGAAGTGAAGGATCATCTAGAAGAACAGAAGCAAAACCAACAATAATAGTAAGAGAAAATATGTTCATTTTGAAAGTAAAATATATTGATCTTGAAGACACTAGTCATAAAGACAAGCTAAGAATAATAGGTCTCTGAAAAGAATGTTAAAGGACAAAATATCTTAACAGTATAATGTAGGAAATAATCGAAGAAAGCTGCCAAGATCTTCAGAACATACAAAATGAAAAACTAATTTAAACATATTAACATTAAACATTAAACATAAATTATTTCCAGAAAATAAATAAATGTTGTAAGCCCCCAAAAACACAGTGGTTAAATTTAACTGTTCAATTTGGAAACAAGTTATATGAACTATCAGGAGAAATACCTTCAAATAAAAAGGAAAGGAAATTTGAAAAAGACCAGTCAATACCTATTGGAAAGAATCTGAAAGAATGGAACAGTATGTTTTAAAGAACACTGGAAATCAGAATACAACAAAAGGTGACATTATCTGGCATATTTGAGCTTAACCATCAATGAAAGATAAAAGCTTATTCAATACCAAGGAGACATTTGAATTGATTTTTTAAAGAAACTCAAAATTAAAGAGATCATTTACTTCTAAAAAAACCCAAACAGAAATGCAGAAGGAGTGAATATCCTCAGTGTACTTGACCTCGTTCAAGGCTAGCAACAGAGTAACAATAGAGAGAGCAGCAAGAGACATGTTTTCTTAATTTTCACAAGGAGATAAGGATAAGTAATATTTTTGGTATGCTTCATAGAAGTAACAGCAAAGAGGATGATGGGAATATTATATACAGAGCCTGACAACACCCTACTTATAGATATATCATTATTTTTCCTGGGACTACATTTCAACATGGAACACATATACAAGGACTAGGAGGGGAAGAGGAAGAAAGAGAATAGAGAGGAATATGTGATGTGCTGGGGTCAATTCAAGGACTGACAATATTGGGAAAATAACTCCTTAGAAAGTAATTACTTAATAAGAGAGGAAAGATGAGCACTGATATATTGCTAGTGGTGCTCCTAACTGAAACAACAATTCAGGAGAGGGATCTGGAAATAAAAGACCATCAAGCTGTGCTGTGCATACATTTTGACCCAGCAATAAGACTACTAGATCTGTATCCCAAATGGATTAAATCTAGGGGGGAAAGAACCTACTTATACAAATTTTAGCAACCTTTTTGTGGGGACAAAGAACTGGAAACAAAAGAGATGTCCATCAACTGGGGAATGACTTTAAAAATTATTGTATATGCTTAAAATGGAATGCGACTCTGCCATAAGAAATGACAAACAAGATGATGATAGAAAAAAAAACAGGAAAGACTTACATGTAGTGATTCAGAGTGAAATGAGCAGAACCAGGAAAATGCTGTACACAGTGGTCATTTAGTGTCTATATCCCCAACTATGTCTGCATCAACCCATGTGTTCAAGCGATTGTTTTACTTCTGTGTTTCCACTCCTGTAGTTCTTCCTCTGAATATGGGTAGCGTTCTTTTCCAAAAATGCCTCAGAATTGTCCTGGGTCATTGCATTGCTTCCAGTACAGAAGTCCATTACATTCTATTTTACCACAGTGTATCAGTCTCTGTGTATAATGTTCTTCTGGCTCTGCTTCTTTCACTCTACATCAATTCCTGGATATACCACCTCACACCTAGCAGAATGGCTAAAATGATAGAAAGAGAGAGTAATGAATGTTGGAGGGGATATGGAAAAATTGGGACATTAATGCATTGCTGGTGGAGTTGTGAACTGATCCAACCATTCTGGATGGCAATTTGGAACTATGACCAAAGAGCTCTAAAAGACTGCCTGCCCTTTAATCCAGCCATAGCATTGCTGGGTGTATACCACTGAGGACTTGTTTCATTGAGGCCTTTACCAACAATTTTCCTTTCCCTTTCTCTGGGCTGTTCCCTGCTTTTTCAAAGAATGTCTGTGGAGGAATAGCATCTTTTTCTACTTCTTTTAGTGTCCTTTGCCTGCTATCATTCCTCTTCTATCTCAGAAAAATATAACTGATGCTCAAAATTATGTTCAGCATATTATAATATTTACATAAGAAGAAAAATGTGTGAAACATTTTAGTAAGATTTAAAATTTTTTATATAATTTATATTTCTGAAATTAACCTTCAGTTAACTAGGAACTTCACTTGTCTAGAATATTTCCTTTCCCCAAAACTTATCAGGGTGTTAGATGGGGTGTATAGGATGTGCTATGGAGCACTTAGAGTCTGATCAGATATCTAAGATGCCAAGGTAATCCACTTTATCCCAGGTCATTCCAGTCATTCTGATTTTTGTCTTGCCAGTGGACTTTGATGACTCTGAAAAAGAAAATGAGGCTGAAAAGTTTTGCAATTATGCTTCATTTAAACCCATTTTATGAGTACATCTCCTAATGATGCCACTGATACTCTTTAAAATAAATTATGAACAATAAGGCAGGATGTCAGAAATATATAATATAATTGTAAGCATAACAAATTAATACAATATGAATTTATTCATATTTTGACATGAAGAAATGATTAATGATGCATATGTTTAGAAAAAAATGTTTGTTTTCATATATTTACATATGCATACTATATATAAATACATATCCACAAAAATTATGCAAACTATATTTTCAATTTTAATCAGATCTTTTACAAACAACTTTTCTTGCTGAATTAGTCTTTCTGGTATAAACTTGCTGCATATTTATAGTTTTTTAGAAACAATAGGAGTTTCAGCTTGCTCCTTTCACATTATTGGAAATTATTTGATAAAGGACTTTTAATAGAATATAGAAACTGATGTATAATCCTGGGTAATTAGGAGGTGAATTTTGAAAAGGATATACATTTTGTGTACACATAATCAATAAAGAATGTCATATTTCAAATTGGCCATTTGGTAAGGGTATTAGATACTGAAAATTTCATTTTCTCTAAAGAGAAGATACATAGCGGCTAACTCATCATAAGGGCATATTGTATAAAGAAATGAGAAAGATGTAATAGGTATATTCCCCATCTTCACCTTAACCCAACTCAATTTTAAGACCTTTAAAATAAAATTATACTAAGAAGGACTGCCTGAAGGCAGATTAGGAAAATATGATGTCTCTCTCCTATAAATCTTCAAAGTACTTGTTCAAGTATGAATTCATCCACTTCCTCTTTGTATTAACTATAAATGTGTTTTACTTTCTCAATAGACTATGATTATTTTGGAAGGTAGACATACTGTTTTATTAAATTTTTTATTCTCCCTCAGTGCCTAGCAATGCATCTTGTACAGGAATGTTCAAATTCAGTATCTCCTGAATTTCCAGGACTTAGGAAATTACAAGGCTAAGTGATCTATGTTTCCTTTTATTATTGGTTATGCTTAATTTCCTGTATAACAACTCTAATAGTTATAATATATTTAACCATTTTCAATCAATTCTCAAGTAATTTTTTTCTATTAGAAAAAGTGCTGCCATGGTCCTTTAATATTATTGGGAAAATGATATGGCATAAAATGAATTTTCTATCCCCTCCACTAAAATTCATTTAAAAGGGAAATTTCTGATAATGTGGCAAAATTCACTACTATCTTTTATACAAGGAAATATGAGGTACATTTAATTATTTAAGTCAAATCCTTTATATCTAAATTGATCATAAATTTTGATGTCAAGAAATTAAAAAGACAAGAAAGGGAACTTTATGGTACTGAGGGAGATTAAGAAGTGTTAACTAACTCATAATGTAATTTCTCAATGAGAACCTGAGTCAACAAATTAAAGAAGCATAAGAGTTCTGTCTTTACAGAAACCATTAAAATATATATATATA